>NC_133931.1:96683428-96794765 GCF_031877795.1 Strix aluco
GCCATTTTCTCTGCAGGGCTGGAAAATACATGGCTCTTTTCAACAGAGATTTATTCTATTTCATAAGAATTTTAGAATTAAGTATTGACATGCTCAAATTTTTTTATTTATATTTTTTTTTTTATAAAGTGAATTTAAGTGGAACATGGCATTCCAGGTTTTGTACTGAAACTGGACTGCATCTAGCAGCTCCAAACTCACTTCCTTTCTTTTCTTTTAAAATAAATAAAAAGCCTTCATCATTCAGTTTTCACATATTTTTAATAATCCCAAAAGTCCTGAATTTTTTTTTTTTTTTTTTTTTTTTTTTTTTTACACAGGACAAGTGCTGTTGACAGAGTGCAACACTGAAAACACTCTGCTTATGAATCAAACCTAAGGTGGTTCCTGCCACCCCTTCAGTTTCGGGGTTGAGTCTACATCCATTAATTCTTCTTGGCAAACCTGGCGTGCTAGTGATACCGGAAGGGAGTGAGAAGAGGACATGGATAGTAGCATGGTGAAGAAACTGTTTCGCATAAGTTTTGTGGCCAGCATTCTTACTAAACCAAATCTGTGATCTAAACTGGCTTTGACTACAGTGAAGACCTGAGCTTTCAAAATGTTTTTTTGAGGAAGATTACCTAAGCAAAAACTATTTGCAAGCAAAGGTTTGTTAAGATCAAGGCCCTAAGTAGTCCAGTGCTCTGTTCTAAGAGTGACTTTGTGTAGAAGATTAATTTGCAGGACAGAATCCTGCAAAAACTTGTGCAGGTTTCCTTTGTGCACTGGCATGTACAGAATCGTCACAAAGGAAATATCTGCAGAAACAGAGCCCAAAGAAGCCATTATCATTGCCCACACAGCATCATAGTGAGGAGGCAATTACCCAACTTGACTGATTTCTGATCTATCTATTTTAAAAACACAGCTTGCAGTGGCTACTGCAGCACTTTCAATGCCAATTATTTAAAATAATTACAAGGCACTTGTTGAAAGAAAACATTTAGAGAAAACAAGAATGGAAACTGAAATTTGTTTTATTTATAAATTTTTTTCCACCAGTAAATTTAAGCTTTTCTTCATCATCAGGATTAGAACCATATTTTGTGCAATCTGAGATGCCCATATTCAGAAGATCCTAAGACCTTACACTTTGAGAAAAAAGAAAAGATATTAAATAACACAGGATGCAGCAAAAGTCAGGGAAGTCAAGACCACCCTGAGAAATTTGCTGGAGAAGCAGGGGCATTAGAAGTCCCACATATGACAATGTAAATGGAAAAAAAAAAACACATAGCAGTGAAATGAAGTCTTCCTTTAGGAAGCTGTGCTTGGCTAACATCTCCATAAGCGCCATTTAAAATGGTGCTTAGCGAGTGGCAAATAATCCTGCAACACCATATGGTGATGGCCCTTTGAGAGAAATAGAGGTGTTTCTGCAGATGGCCAAGACAGTACACATAGCCTTAGAGCTCTGTGTCCACACCCTTCCCACAAATCAAGAGCACCAACAGGCAGATACATCAACAGCCCCTTTCATGATAGACCTTGGCTCTGCAGCACGCTGGACCAGCAAAACTGGTTCTACACGCCCTGGGAAAAAATGACAGCTTCTCCTTGCAAGCTGCACGGATCATAAAAGGTGGAAGAGGCATCCATGCACGCCCAAACCTGCCTCTTTCAAGACGCCTACACACCCAGCACAGCAGAGGAGAATCTTCAAGGAGCACTCTTGGCTGCTCTCTAGGTTGCTCTCTGGCTCAGCTCGGTATGCAGCCCCACCAGGTCACAGGTGGGGATGTTGCCTCTCCTCTGCTCAGCTTGGTGGCCTCCTTGCTGTATGGCTGCCTGCCCTGCCTTTTGTGCTGCTTCTTCCTCCAGTCCCCTCACCCTCCTCCTTTTGAAGGTTTGGCCTTGCTCTGCAAACGGGAACAAAGTGTCCAAAACATGGCAAGGGGCCAATCATATTTTGCCTTGAGGTAAAAGGAGCCAACTGTTTTTCCTGGAACATGCTCCAAATTTCACACCCTTTTTTCCCCACAAATGTGGGAAAGAAGGAGCAACCGCATGCACAAAAGGGCATTTTCACACATGCAGATAAGGCATGCTAATGCACACTGCACTCCTTGGCATGTCCTCCCCAAACCTGAGCATTACTCACCTTTGAGAGCCTGATTACAAAAAAAATAATTGCTGAAAATCCCATTCCAGCACATTCTACCATACGCAAAGGCTACCCAAGCTCCTGAAACTCCTTTTGGGCCTCTGCAAACTAGGACAGCCAGAGTTACACAAGCAGCAGACGAAGAGTGCTGGCAGTGAGGGCAGAGGAGGCAAGTGGGCTGCAATCTCTCCGTCGGCATTGCTGAACACCAGGGCACACAGTGGTGAAGCCCCCATACAGCCAAGCAGCCAGGTCAGCCACCTCTGTTCCCACCTCACATCTAGGTCCAGACAAAAAGACATCAATGCTACCGCACTTTGGGAGCATTCAAAAGTTTAAGCTCTGCCAGATTTCACACCTGACCTCCTCCTCTGTCCGGAGCATGGAAGGACACTAGAATCTTTTGTAAGCACATGAATCCGAAAGAGTGCCTTGGGCTGGCAGCACAGAAGAAAGGGAAAATGCATTCATACACCTGATGAGGATGGCTAAACAAACATACATTATCACCAAAAGGAAAAAAAAAAAAAAAGGACAAAAAACCATGATAGCAAGCCACCCCAAGCTGAACAAATAAACCTTATGCCTGAGTTAACTTTTCCAGAAGTACTGGTCTCAAGTCGGAACTTTACTTGAAAGACTTTCTTAAAAAACAAAATAAAAGACAAACAAACAGTATAAGACAGAAAGAAGCAAACCTTGAAAGCCACAAGGTTTGAGGCCTTAGGCTATTCCTCAATATCCCTCAAAAGTTCCAGGCATTTTGCCAGCGCAAGAATCTACCTTCTGGTGCATCTTCGTTTAACTTTGCTTACATTGAACTCCATACTTTTACAGTCCTCTGGCTGCTATAGTGATTTATTTAAACATCAGTGGGAGCCTCCTCCCTAACTTTTGATAGCCATTGTTCCAAAGAGATTTTTCTCTCCAGTTAATTATCAATATTAATGTGGGAGGAAAAAAAAACATTTTTATTCTTTATAGAGAATTTCTTTTAAAAAGTCTTCTAAACACAGAATGAACAGGAGTGGAAATAGCACAGGATGCTTTGAGATTTTTAAATGAAAATGAAAAGCTGTAATTACAACAGGAAAAAAAAAAACTAAAACAAACCACAAAAACATGTGCATGGATTTCCCTACCCCTCCCCTGCAATACACAGCTCATGAGCCTGTAAAATCTATTTATGTGAAATATCACCAAGGCTGGACTGCTGAGGGATTTACATAGGTGTGGCCAAGGTATAAAGGATAACAAGAATATCTAGAGCCAATAAACAGCAGAGGGGTGAAACAGCAGGGAGTGAGAAGACACCCAAAGCAGTGGTCCCCTCCTCACCCTGCTCCACACATGGGGAAAGGGCCAGCAGGTTATCCTCCAAGATCCACTTAAGGGACACAAGCACCAACCCCTGTGTGTTACCAACAAGGGAAAGAGGGAGCAAGCCAGCTTGGGTCCCTGTCCCATCTGCAGCCAGATCACTGTCAGATGACCCCCTCCCTTCTCCTGAACCCTCCCCAGAGATAAAGGCAACCCCACAGGGTCCCTGCTAATGGCTGAGGGCAGTCATGGCAGTCATGCCCGTCTGCCACCCCCAGGCCCCAAGAAAGCCAAAGATGAGGCATTTTGAAAGGATGGTTGCAAAGACCTTGAGGAAAGAGCTGTAGGCACCCAAGGACATGCAACTTGGGCTGGATAGTGAATTTGTGCTTCAGTTTTGAGAAGAGGCAAAAAAGAAGCAGTAGGGAACAACAGCAGGACGTTTTGACAACAAAAGCAGATTTTGTGTAAAATTTCCAGATATTTCTAATAATCACTTGGGGGATCATGGTGTCTTTAAATAACAAAGATGTTTGGCCAAAAGTAAAAATATCCATTTGAAAAACATAGCACAATTTTCCACAGAAAGGTTGGTTTTAGTTCGTGGGGGGCTTTAAACACCTAGGATTAAATACATTCTTTATATGTAAAGACTGAAAACTTTGTTTAGCTTCTAAAACCAGTTGACAGTTTTCAGCTCTAGAGTATGCAGAAGTGATATCTTTTAAGGAGGAGCAAGTGTAGAGTGACTTTCAAAGCAATAAAAAGCAGTCCAATACAAACATCAAGCAAAGTACATCCCACTTTAGAAAAATTATGTTCATGGCTTACATGAGTTGAAATCAAGAGGATGCAACTGGGAAGCCAAACATGATCAAATGGACCACTGAAAGAGACCTAGGTAAGAAATTTCTTGGAAAATGGTAATGGAAGTAGAAGACCAAAGGTGAACAAGTGAGCTGAGAAGAGCAGAAGGAAGACCCAAAGCACAGCAAAAAAGTAGTTTAACAGTTAGAAACTCTACAAGAGCAAACAAAAGCAAAAGCAAATGCAAAATGGAGATTGCAGCCCCAGGGGCAATCTTAAAGCTCATAGGACTGAGGTGATATTCATTTACATTGATGCATTTTCTAGAGTTTATGGAAGAGATGGGAACTGCAGAAGATATCTAGGACTCTTACAGAAATACTTTGTGTTTATGGTTTATGATAAAGAGAGTGATGGCACAATCTTTTATATGGACATATATATAACCAGCACAAGAAGAGCTGCTGTGTGTTTAACAAGCCTGGAGTATATTCAGAACAATTAGAATTGCCAGACTGTTGAAGCACTTAGAAGCTAAAAATTAAAGGAGGAAAATCAGGATTTTTCAAAGCTTCTTAGACATTCAGAAATGTTAAATGTCTCTTTCAAAGCACCTAAGCAGGCAAGGTATCTAATCCTCACTGAGTCAACAGAGTAGGGTACTTGACCCCAAGGCAATTTTGCAATGCTCTCCGACACCTACATAGGCTGGAAGAAGCTAAATCACCTTGTAGATCTGGCGCTGGGTGCTGCAGTCATGAATTAGAGGACAGTCTCTTATGCACTCACCTTCAGCCTAGACATCACTTGAGCAAAACAAGCTCAACAGGCCTGATAAGAGGGGGCTATATAAGCAGTGTCAAGTGATTTGGTCAGTTTTCTGAAAAAAAAAAAAAAAAAAAAAAAAAAAAAACACACAACCAAACAAACCAAAAAGAACAACCAAACAAAAGAAAACACCAAAAAACCCCACACACCAAACAACAACACACAAAACACAAATACAACTCTAGCAGACCCCAAGATGGACCTAGTCTTTTCCTCCCAGGTGCTCTACCAGGCTGGAAGGGACCACAAGTCCCTTTCCACTATGGGCAGCCTCATCCCAAAATGGAGCCAGGCAACAGCCCTGGCAGAGGCACTACCTTTGCCTGCTGCCTGCGTTTTACAACTGCTCATGTAATTGCCCTGCAAGAGGTGCCAGCTTGCAGATAATAGCTCCTCTGAATTCAGGTGGCATACGTGCAGTCCGACGAGCCAAGTTTCTCTGGAGCTGTCAGGGCCTGATTTTTTTGGGAAGGTTACGTAAGTACACGCTCAAGGAGCGCCTACGCAGCACACGAGCTGGCCAAACACCCTCGCCTCCTTCTGCCTGCTGCAAAGGATCAGGCCCACTTGTGGCCAGGAGAACACGTTCCCTGTCTTACACAAAACTAGGCTTGCTTTCTACATTGCTTTAAGATGTATATGGAATTGGGGAGAAAAAAAAATAAAGCAGCAAGTAAATTTGCAAGAAGTGCTGCAGAGCGACCAAGCCATATATAGCATTATCAGTCTTTCTTATGTGCAAATTCTCTTCTCTGAAGCATATTAATTCAGCTATGTTACTCTTTAGATTAAATATGTACAGTTTTAAAATATACCCTTTAATATCATTGTTCTTAATTTTTATGTTTTCTGTTTCTTCTACATTAGTCTGCAATCCAACCTGAAACAGCTGTGAATACCTGCAGAGTCCTCTTTTTCCCCCCATTCTCCATATCTAGCATAGTTGTGTGCTGCCATCAATGTGGCAATTCAGAAGTTTCACTGCTAAGGTCTAATTGTGGTTCCTTAGATAAGGTCTGAACGAATTCCAGTGTAGTACATAACCAAAACTAGATGAAACAGTCATATTCCCTGCATTTTTCATGTGCTATGATGCAGTTTGGATCACAGCCCAATTCAGAGGTATAGGAAAGCTGATCCAATACAACTGACTGGAAAGATAGCAAGCATATGGTGTATATCAAGTGATTAATTTTCAACATTAATTTTTAAACATTAATTTGAGCTGCTTTGGAAGGAAGAAGAAAGCAACTGCCAAGTTTAGTTAATTTTTGTTTTTAATAACTACATTTTTTTCCTTAAACTGCTTCTCCTGTAATAAGTAAACCACTTTGTATTCTCAATTAAAAAAATGTATTCTCATCTAAAATTTGGTTAGGAACTACACAAGCTGTAAAGCCCCCAAGTAAAAGATTTAAATTGAAGTGGAACCAATACCTAAACAATTAAATGACAGCAATACAGAAGTTTCAGAGATAAAGTTGAAATTCTTAGTACATATCTAAACAATAGTTGTAGTTTCTAAGCCCCAGACATAATTCCTCACAGCAAGAGGGAAAAAGGCAAGTTGAAAAATAGCAAAATGCAGCTTGTCAAATGCAAAATAAAAACTTCCCCTAGCTGCTGTTTCTGTATGCTGGGAGCATAAAAATAATATATGAACAGGGAGTGTGACAGCCAAAGATGGCCTCAGTGATTGTTAGAGCTAAGAAAACATTTACTTCTGCATTTTGTTCAGAAGTGCTGCTGAGTTTACGTGTGTCGGTGCAACCTTAGCCAAAGCGTAATGGTGTTTTCTTAAAGAATCCAATTAATGTACTTTTCAAGCCAGTCTGTTACATGAAGCTGATTTAATCATGCTTTGCTCCAGCCAGTACTCTAAAGTGCAACAATTATATTTAAAAAACGTCTACATTTTTTAAAAAATTATTAAACACCACGTCAAAGTAGACTTTCATAACTCCACTGTAAATCCAGTGGAAACCCCAAAATACCAGTGTAATAGTTTTACTTGGGATCTACGTTCCATAAAGAGGGAAAAACTAGACCTATTAAATGGGATGGCACATCTCATAGTATGATGCAGTGTCAAGCAGCTAGGTACTCCATGCATGCCTTCTTTTTCCTTTCTAAAAAAATTTGAAGTATTTAGGTTTAGCAATATTTTTCTTTACCTCCCTTATGCCACTTGATCCCCATTTTCCAATGCTCTTGGTTTAAGTGTTCTCACCTCAGCTTCATACTTCCTTCCCCCAACTGTACCACATTTCTTCAATCACAGCCCTTCATTATTCCTGCCAGTGCTTTTAATGTAGAAATGGACACATTTGGTTCAGCCTCAGATTTCCTCAGACTCCAGAGAAACAGCTCAAAAAGACAGCCAAGCATCCCAACATCAAGACCCAGCCAATCAACCTCATGCAAGCAATATCCCTCTGTCTTTCACCATCATAACCTGCCTGAGGCACACAACGACACAAGACAAGAAACAGAAAACCTAACCTGTGCCAGCACCTCCTTGCACAGTTCCCTACCATTGTCTCCCAACAAGGAGAGAAAGCTGCCATAAGGGACAAGCCTGGAAGTTACCTCAGTTGCAGGAGAACAGCAAACCACAAATGACAATTGTGTTGGAGGAAGACTTCTTTCAGGATCTGAACCAATTTTTATTCTTTTTTCCTTGCTGGACAAAGTGTGTCACATCTGCTTGGTCATCTCCCTCTTCTCACTGTCTTATTTAAGTTTCCTACTCCTGTCCTGCATCCCAGTGCCATTTGACCTCACTGTTCCCTGCTCCAGACCAGCATTAGCTCATGCTGGTACTGGGTTGCTCTAACCTACCCTGCTGGTGTAAAACTCTAGGGAAACTTTCCCTCCAACCCCAGTCAAGGGCAAACAGACTAAACAGTCCCAGGTAAAGAAACAGTGCAACACTGCTATATGTACATCTCAGGAGTTCATACCTCTGCACAGTAGCAATGCTCAATTTACTTTGCAAAGCCTTTTTGTCTATCATCTTGTTTTTGCTGTCTACAGTTAATCAAGAGTGAAATTAGCCTAGATCTAATCAAGAAGAGTTTAAAGTCCTGTAACTGGATCCACTCATACGCTTGAAGCTGTGCAAGTCTATAATCAGTTTACTAGACCTGAATCAGAGTACAAGTCAGGATAAATGTGTCTTAAAATACCCTGAATTAATAAATACAGGATTAAATCAATAAGATGTCAAGTGCCACTGATGTGGTACTGCATGAAGAGTTATGGGAAAATTCACTATTAAAAAAAAGAAACTGCATGGTACAAGACAGAACTTATCAAGCTTGGCCAGCACCAGCCTGGTGAACACAGCAATATGGATTTTCCTCCCACTTAGCCAACATTTAGATAACACTTCTGTTGCATTTGCAGTACCAAAGCATTTCTTCTTCATGAGGCACTCAGTTCACTGAGGTCTTCCTTGGCATTTCAGACAGAAAGTTGTCCATTCTGACTACACTTTCAATAGAAGTTAATTTTCTGGTTTGCTTGTCAAATCACTACATGCAACATAGTTATAAAGAGCCTGAATACCTCTTATTGCTTCCATTGAAATCCAGAAGATAATACATGAGCAAGGATTTCATGACCAAGCTGTTAGCTTACTAAACATTAGCCCATAAGACTGTTAATTAGTTAGCATTTACTGCTACCTAAGAGTTACTCCTGGAAAAAATGCATTTTCTTTAGTTGTATGATAGTATAAAAAAATCATTATCATATCTTAGAGAACCAAAAGTTAATTAGCATAAATCATCCTTAAAGTACAGAATAATCTACCCTCAGAGTCTTCTAACACAAAAGATTGAGGGGGGAACACTTATTCATGGATTAGCTACAAAGTCTCTCATGTTTTTTCAGACAACTCCTGTGTAGATAAAAATCTGAAGGCAAACTCACAGCATCCTGACCTCACCTTTTAACTGAAAACTGTGATGCTCCTAAACATACAGTTGGCACATGAATTTTCATGCATTGCATCCAGTTTGGCTCATCATTTACATTTATGCTTTTTCACCCCAGGCCTGCCAGACACCAGTGGGATTGAGGGCAGGCAGGTACCAGCAGGGTCACCTACTTCAGCCCATGCAGCAGAAGGCTTACCTGCTCTGCTGCTAAACCTCTCCATCCTGAGCCTACACGTACTGCAGCCTGACCTCCACCCTGAGCCTATACGTACTGAAAAGGTCCAAGAAATTAGCTTTTGCCAGCTTTATTTAGAAGCTCATACTGAGAGTTTGGTCTTGCAAGGTCAAAAGAGAGCCCAAAGGGCAAACGCAGCCCCTGGCCTTAGCTGCCTGTTCAGATGCTGAAAGTTACTCAAATACCTCAGGTTGCCAGAAACACACCCTAGTGAGAAGAGAGAAATCAATAGTACTTCTTTGCTTTACCAGTCAGGTCATATCCAAGTCCTACTTTCAAGATATTATCAGACAAAAGGGCATCAGAAAGTTAAAGCCTTACTGAGAGGAGATAGGCGAACAAGCTAAATTCCAGTGGCCTGATATCTATGAGATCTTCAGCTCACTGATCTTAACAAATTACATTCACTTTCTTGTTCACCACAATACTATTGTTGATCAACCTCCACTTCAATACTTTCAGGTGACTACCACTTCATTCATTAAATAATTACAGCTAATAACCAACTACCTTGGGACTACAAATAGCATCACATATCTCAAGGAATCTCAATGTTTGTGAAATGACATCTAAACCCTATATCTATGATCACTTGATGAGGTGCAGCAGCAGTTTAATAAAGTGAAGAATGCCATAACCAACAGACATTATCATAAAAATACAAGTAGATCCCACACTGGCATCACAGAAAAGCTCAAGCATTATTGCTACTACTCATGACTTCAGTTTTACATCTCCTCCAAAGACACAAACCTGCTCCAGGAAAGTGAACCATGTTGCACACAGTAAATTTAGTGCCCTTTAAACACACATTTCCAAATTAATTGTATATTGCTAAATGTCACTCAAGCTCTGCTGACATTCTTTATCTACTCAAGCCACAGCTTTCTGAGATTTATAAAGTTAACAGAATAGTTTGATTGACTTCCTGCCTATTAATTCAGAGGTCTGTGCATTATTCAGATTGCTTGAATAGATGAAAACATTTACTTCATTCTAAACTTCACTCCCATTGCGCTGATGAGACAAGCTCCCTCCATATAACATTTTAATTTAGTTTTTTGTTGCCACTAAAAGACACTTGCAGATGTACTGCACTATTTCAAATTCAGAGAAAACTCAGAAGACAAAGCAGGGTTGGGGGGCTTTTGCTCAGTCTGAAGCTCAACAGATGCTAAGCAATGCTTTAGTTCTATTATTTTTAAACATTTCAAAACTTCTTCACAATTTTATGTTTCTTCCTTGAAGAGCAAAAAAAGCCCATTAGAGAGCCCCCTCTATCGAATGTTTTCTTAGTGCTCTTATATGACACTATATAAGGCAACTGTAACCTTGGCTTATAAAAAAAAAAATATGTTGACACCTACATATTATTCATGTTAGCTAAGACACAAATAACAGGCTTCAAGCCCTTCCTACTGGAAGGCAGGTCCCATTGCCCAGCTGTCCCATGCTCCCAAGTGCTCAAAGAGTGTTCAAACATAAACCAACCTAAATGACATTTCATGGGGCCCATCAGGTTCTTTGGTGCAGGGTTTGAAGGCAGGTAGGGGGTGTTAGTCATTGGAAAAGGGGCAAAATATAAAGAACAGATGGTTGCAGGGCTCAGCCAAGTCCAGACCAAGACTCCCAACACAAGTACCTCTAAGCTTGGAGGGCAATATTTCTCAGAGCTCCCAAGTCACCTCAAAAACAATTCTCAGAAGGGGCACATACATGCTAAGATTTATTTAGGCATTAAACACCCCAAAATGTTAGGTATTTACATAGTCTTAAATACCTGGTCCTTTGGCATTTAAGCTCTCTTGTGAATTACTTGGGGATGAAGCCACTGCAGTATTCGGAGAGCTCGGTGCTTTTCAGCACACTTTCAGATAGATTTAATCCCTTGCATCTCCATCACTGCAGCATTTAGAGGAAATTCCAGTCCAGAACAGATCTTTGTAACTGAAGTCTCTGGGCATTATGATCAACAGGCTGCTACAAGTTACAATTATCTGTTTCTCTGTGCCCAGTAATCAAAATCAACTTCACCTAACTGAGTGTAGTCTCACTGATATGTAATTGAGTAAGTGATAACCATCAGGTCCTTTGCCTGGAGAAGTGAGAGGTTAGCTTGCGCACATTAAGAGACTGATTTAAAAATCAATTAAAACTCTGACATGGGGCAATTTTCTCTCTTAAGGGATTTCAAATCTGCAAAGCCAGTGACGGGGATCCCACAGAACAAAGAACACGCTGTAGGATGGTGGGGTCTGCAGCAGCCACACATCAAATGATGTGCACAGCATTTCAAACAGCTCATGTATTAAATTGGATGTTGTTAGGCTCCAGTGGCTGAACTGGACACAAACAAGGTATCCTTAATACAGGCTTCCTTAGTATAGATGACTTTACATAAGAATAATGGATGCAGTTTTCTAAAGCTAAGAAAATGTCATGTCCATTTTAGTTAAATAGAGAATGCTTTTTAAAAGAAAAAAAAAAATAATCAAAACACACCATGCTGATGAGTTGATAAACAGTTGCCCAGAAAGACCCAGGCACTTGCAGATACTTGTGGTTCAAAAAGGAGCATCATGATATTTCTGCAATTAATCTCCTTCACCAGTGACATCTAGCAAACAAAACATAACTTATGCAGGACATAAGCTATACAAAAAACCCACAGTTATGCAGGACATCAGTTCTAAGATAGAAAAAAATAGCAGGAGATGCTTGTACACTCTGCAATGTAATCAAACAAAAAGAGTGATGTGAAGAGAAACATGGAAAGGCAGAAGGATGAGCAAGGAAGACAATCACCACAAACAGTAAAACCATCCGTAAAGTGTAATCAGGGAGGGAGGGAGAAGATACTTAGCGCCAGGAACATATAAATTCTTGTTGCGGTCCTGGAAGGAGACTTCTTCAACATTAGCATCCCAGCATTATACCACACTCTTAACCTGCTCAGACCTGAAGCTGACAGCGTGATAAACGGTACTAGCTCAAATACCAGACTCTAGAAGTATCTCATACCTGCACGTTGAGGGTATGGTTTGTGTTCTCTAAACTACAAAAATTCCGTAACCAAGCTTGCTCTAAAGAGATTATTGCTTTTCATGATTGAGATCATCTTACCTACTAGGTTTATCTAACAACTTTCAGGTAATACTGGAATTAAACATACTTTTCAATATAGTATCTAGTTGATATCAGGGTTTAGAGCATGCTACTTAAAACGAAAAAAACTGATTAGGAAAAAATTGCTTAAAAATAAATGTTTAGATTAACCTAATAGCCTTAGAGGCAGTCAGAAGTGGTCAAGGTAGCCACAATTAATTTTTTACACATGCAAGTTTCTGTACATAAGGATACCCTGGGGCATGCCTACACATGCATGCTTTTAAAGTATGGTGGATGGCACAGAAGAGAGAAAATTAGTGAAGCCAGGCTACCTCTTCCTCACATCTTTTGTGTCCTAGATAACACCTTCCAAAATATTCCCTTTTAGAACCTCCACTGGACAAAATGCAGCCTGCAGCGTGCCTTGTTTGAAGGGACACAGGCACAGCTTAACCTAATGTTGTGCGTGGTATTTGGTACAGAATCTGGCTGCATCACCTAGAGGAAGAGCAGCCATGATCTCTTCCACTTCTCCTGGCAGGAAAGGCTCATGTCCCTATCTAGCCTCCTATCCTGAGAGTGACTGTATCACATCCTTGCACATCTGTTACTGCTGAATCCCTCTTGCCACAGGAAAGATGGGAAGAGACCAGAAGAGAGAGACCATAGAAATGAGGAGGGTTCCCAGCCTCCTATGTTTCTCTTCTGTCCCTGCTGTTACTTCTGGCTTTATGCAAGTGCTACTTCCAGTTAGATTAGATTATTTCCCTTCCCCCATCCCTTCCTTGGTTTGGCGATGAGACTAAAAATCCATTGTTAACACAGCTTTACTCATTAATCATAGTAACCTTTTTTTGCTTTCCAAAGTTTCTCATGTTCTTATCTTTGCATAATTGAGCATTTACACTTCAGAAGAGCATCACCTGAGGGAGTGGGGGCAGATTTAGAAAGGTTTGGGGTTTTTTTCCCCCCTTAAGTTTCAAGTTTAAAAAACAAGAAGAAAAAAATAATTTGAAAGGGGATGAAGTTAAATTACCAAAGCCTTAGGGCAGAGTAACTTAAAGACTGATAATGTGTAAGAGTCTCTCCCATTCACCACAGAAACTAACATTTCACATGACAGGAAATCAACAAGAAATAGAGTTATAATACTTTGTCCTTATATAGAAGTGTCTTATCAAAAGATACCCAACAGCCTCCCAAGCCTTTATTTTGCAGTTATCCCTCCAAGGCAGAGACAACAGTGGATTTTCTGAACTCTCATGCAGGAAAACTCCACCTCATCAGATATGGCCATTTCCATGAGAAGTCACAGTTTTGAGCAAACTGACCAGTCACAGGCACAGTCTTAACAGAGCCCTCTTTTCTGGGCAGGATGTTCCATGGACAGGTATTCTGGACTGCCAGAGCCTCAGGTGACCTTACCAGAAAGGGTTTGCTGTAACCAAGGATTATTTCACAACTCAAAGGCTCTAAAAGCCCCCAAAGTCAGAACAACCCTGAGCTTCTGGCAGTGCCCAAATCCTGACCAGAACAAGCCAGCACAAGCAGACCAGCAAGCCAAATGTCTTGTCTGTACATTTTGCATGTGTCACAAGCACGTTGTTTCTGAAAATAGTCTGCTGCTTAATGCTGCGCTCATTTCTTCCCATAGGTGAGTTGTTCTTTATATAAGATTAGTTTCTTCTACAATAGACCTTTTATACTCCCTCTTTCCAAAGACCAATAAAAGATTTTTTTACTATAGAAAGAAGAGGAATTAGAGTAGGAGTTATGAAATCAGGGAACAAATACTTGCAACAGTTGTCCAACGGTCCCATTTTGTCACTATCCTGAAAAAAAGTCATAAAAGCAAAAATACTGCTTCCAAACAACAGCCACATATATCCACTCTCAGTGATGCAGCTAATTTGTTACAGCATATTTGTTATTTTAGGCTTGATTTTCATGGAGGAAAGTAACGCATTTCCTCCTGTTGTTGCTGGTGGTGGGAACATAATTCATCATAAACATCAACAGAATCCAGAAAACAATTCACCTCTGAAAAGCTGACTGCTGTGACCAAGAAAATATCTGAGGCATTGAAGAGAATCAAAAGCAGTTAGTAAGACAAGGAACCCTCTTGTAAGTAGTTAGTAAGACAAGAAACCCACAAGTTGCAGAATATTTGAAAAACATTATAGCAACAATTTCAGCTCACCAGTTCATTTAAGGCAGCCCAGAAGAGAGGTCATCTGGGTGAAACCTTGTCCCCAGTACTGCTGAGAAGATTTCTCTCAAATTTGAAGGAGGAGAGATTTCTCTCTACAAAAGCCAGTGCAGAGATACTACGGCCCAGATTCAGGCTCTCACAGCAAGTCAAGCATTTTACAGATCAAACAGACACACAAAGTTTAAATCCTACTTCATCACAACTTGAGCTACAACCCTTTTCATTCCTAGCACCACACAAGCATTACATGCTCTCCTGCAAGGTAAGAGTCCACAGAGGCAGAAGAGTCAAACCCTTTTGATGGGTCTAAACCCATCTAATAATCTCAAATTTGCATGAAAATCCATTACTGAAGACTGCATGCCTTTCCTATAGATACATACGCTCACGCTAGTTCTCAGTCTCTCTTTCCCTGGTCTTCTTTCATTTGCCTTACATGTAGACACAAAACATTGATATTTGGGAGATGTTTCTGTCTGGGAGTTATTTTAAGGCTGATCAGTCCTGGAGTCATGGTTAAAAACTTCTGTCCTTGTAACAAATCCCAGACAACACCCCAACACAGATTACTGAAACCCTAGATCAAACCCAACACCAACCCTTCTTAACGTACAAATCAGTTTGCATCCCAGTCCCCCACATCAGAGGGCTGGAACATTGCTCCTATAAACCGGGGATAATCCAGCTCTGAGCAATGCTCCTGATCCCTGTCAGACATTGATGGATCCAAATAATACAAACAAGCAATAAGAAACTCCACAATCCCAGACTGTCTGTGTATTGACTCCATCAGAGATGGTCCCAATTTAAACCCTGAAACTCTGGCCTTGCCTGTGCCAGCCCCTTCTTAAAAAAAAAAAAAAAAAAAAAAATGGAGGGAGACCATTTTCTTTCTGTACCACACAAATCTATTCACTACTTTCTTGCTGCATTTTGCAGCTTCTACAGGGCTACCTAGTGGGACTTTGTTTCTTAGCACACCTTGTTTCAGAAAGTTTAGGAAATGGGGGGAAAAAAAGAAAAAAAAAAGCATTTAGAAGCCACAAAACAAAGCCTAGGCTGGTTTACATTTGTTTTGAAGAGAGTTTTAAAAAAAATAAACAAAAAAATTTCAGAACATCCCAAGCACTGCCACCATTTCCTCTAACGCATACAAGAACTGATTCAATTTGGTTTTCATTCTGTTTTGCAACACTTGGGCTATTCTTTTATTCAGAAATAAAATTTACTGAGCATTGGAAGATTAGGAAAAAGCAAGATGTGTTTAACACTTGATGCACTTTATTGAAAATTTAGAACAAGCAAGGCTTAACTTAGCTCTAAAACTAATAAATACTTTAGTTGTTTTGTGTTATGGGTAGCGTTCAGTGGCTTGCATGACTAATTAAACAATCTTGAGTTTGCTTTGAAGGCTAAGCCATCCTAAATAGCTTTAAATTACATTCTATCAAGCTAAGCTTAGAATTAAAATCCTCATTTGTAATAATGAATTTTACTGTGTATAAATACTATTAGAGGGGCTGTATTGGAAAGTTTAGTAATCTGGATAGCTTCTGGCCCTTGCAGCAAGCATACAGAAATCCCAGCTTTCTCACAGCTAAAGTTTCCGTCAGCGTTAGGAGGTGAAGCTCCTCAAGAGACATAGGGGAAGAAAAGTGCTTCAGGGGGAGTTTTGCATAGGACGGCAACTCAGGGAGGAGACGGAGGTGTAAGTCAGGTTGGAGAGTGAAGGCAGCCAGTCAGGAAGGATAGCAGCGAGAAAGGACACGCTTACCACATAACAAGAACTACCCTGATACGTTTGCTGCTCCATGTGGCCCATAGCCAGTGCTAGGGAGGCTCAGCTATACTCCATCACTACCTATGTGGCATGCAGGGAGCCACTATCCAGGTTGCAGAGCAGAGTCAGGCACACACACATCACTCGGAGAAAAGATGGCATTTTGCTGTGAAGGTTTTGCACCACTATCACTGACTACACCTGTAACCCCTCTTAGCAGAAGGAGGAAGAAATAGCTGCATGCAGTAAGAAACTCATCCTGCATCTCTTGGTCTGATCAGTGGCAGGAGCAGACACCAGCCCCTCACATCAGGCAGTCTCCCATGCCACCTCTCCAAGATGATAACCCACACCTGCTGCAACGAGCATGCCGAGAACTTCTCTGAGCACAGCAGTTTTGATCCCCAAACCATCTGAAGTGAGTGGAGGCATTCCAAAACCACAAGTGCTTTGAGAGGAGGATGGTTTTCCCCCTTCAAATAATTAACTCATCTTTTTCATTCGTCCGGCAGGGCTGAAGCCAAGCCTGCCATAGGAAAGGCATAACAGACCACTCGTCCTTTTGACTGCTGCCTGCAGCACATGTGGTGTGCTTAGGCAGTTTGAGTCACTGCCCATTAAACAATAGTTCCTCCTTCTCCTTCATTAAAACCATCCTCAAAATCCTGCCTGGCATCTCCCTGCAGTTAAGTGGATTTTTCTGTGCCTGTGTGCATGGAGGGGAGGAGGGGAATCTTTTTTTCCATTATTTCTTTCCCCACTGACCTGGTGGTTGAGAAATACCATATGTTTTCACTGTCTTTACTTTCAGCTCTTCCACAAACCAATATGTGAAGTGATCCATGCGTTCACTGGCACAGCTCTGCCTTGCTTTCTTTCCCTCTTAACGGACTCATTCATGTGTAGGAGTCTTTTGATCCTGGGTTTAGATATTCATCCCTACTTTACATAACCATAAGCAATGTCAGGTACTTATGTAAACTACAGTTGGGTCCTTGGCCCTGTGCACAACAAGCAGAACTCTTAAGCCATCAACAATTGCCCTCTGCTTTGAGCTGCCCCTTTGCAAAATAAACCACTGTTTTAGAGAGAGAGAAACAAGACATGTCAATATACAGCAAGCAAAGGCAAGAAACTTCATCTGCGACATCTTGTCCTCCCAGTTTACTTCTTGTGCTGATGTGCAGCCTGCTGACTAGAGACCGAGGCCACCAGTTACCTCCAGAACACACACATCACCCCTGCTCCAACCCACTGACCTGTTGCTGGAAGCTGCTGTAGGGTCAGGAAGGGGCTCATTCAATTAACCTCTGGTGAAAGACAGGGCATGGGGCTTTGGTTTTTTTTAAAGTTATTTAGTAGCCTGGAAGTTGGATTCAGTGCCTTTCAGACTTGAAATTAAATCCCACACCTCCTACCTCCATGGCACAGTCCCTGTTATGACCACAGGGGCAAGAGACAGGCCCCAGGGAATGAGGAATCCCTGAAAAGACAATCTGTATTGCTGGGCCACAGAAACACCTTTAAAAGCAGTTCAAAGAGTTTTCCACCTCACAATATAAAATTTGGTTAAGGAGTAACAGAGGTTACCAGAAATAAAAACATTTCACAGTGACTATGTTAATCAAGTGACTTATTTTAGTTACTCCAACCACTAAATGCATTTTTAATTCTCAAAGAAAATAATCCTTTCCATAGCTCCACTTTGGGGAAGGCAGGAGTCCCCTGCACACACATTTTAGGTTTCCTTCAGTTCATCCCTACAGGAGGAAACATGCAGCCTTCACACACTATCTCCGCGGGACCCAATACAGTCACCCAACACAAGAAATTAAAGTTATTCACCATGCGACTTCAAAGTTCCAGCAAATCCACCTCTGAAGGACATCCTTGTGCTCCACCACAGCATCTTTTAACACAGCTGTTAGATAGGAAGGAGCCCCTAAAACTTTAAGGGCTCTGAACAGTTTATGGACTGCCATCCTCTCCAGTAACTGCAAGAGTCTCTCCAGACAGACAATAAGATGGACCATGTTTGCTTCCAGAAATGATGCATTCAGGATACAAGTGCACCACAGAGCTCTGCTGCATAGTTCAGCTTGGTTCTGCTTCAAGCCACCAAAGCAAAGGTAGCCCAGGCAAGCAGGGGCAGCACTGAGGAGAAGGAAGAAACAGTCCTGCACTAAGACATCAACCAATAAGAAGACCTGAATGAAGGGGAAAAGGAAATAAAAGGAAAGGTGGGTGGGGGGTGGGGGGGGAAGCCACTAACTAGCTACAGGTTCTGCCTTAACTGTAGCAGCTGATTGTAGTAGATGGGAGGAAACTGCACCTGTCACCTGGGCAGCTTCCATAAGCTCACCTGGGGAGGTTCTCGACTCAAAGCCACAGACCCTCCCATCCATTCTTTAGTGTCAAATTCACATTTAATCCCCTTGACACCAGGGCACAAAGCTAAAGCTTTTAAAGCCCCTGAGCAGCACTGCTCCTTGGCTTCTTCTAGTTTCTGATGTATCTTCTTTAATATCTGTTGATGACATCCTTAAGCACCTGTAAAACCAATATGAGGTCTAAGAGAAATCAGTGTGTTACCTTCCACTACACAGCAAGAAAAAGAAAGAGAAAATAAATGCTGTTATTAGATATGGATTTACTTAAGGAAAATATTGTTAGAATCCAAACAAACCCCTACAGTTCTGTGCTGTGTATGGTGCAATAATGAAAAATGCTATTGGATATAAAGGACAGTTATGACACTATAATGTAACACAGACAAGTGAGAAGACATATCAGTCATTACCTACAATACAGTGGACTCCTGTGGTTTCATTTTTCATTACTAATTTAATGTACTTACAATGCTACATGATAAAAAGTGAAAAAGAACAATAAGAAGTGAGCATCATGAGAACAAAACAGGATGTGCAGAATTCAGTGATTTTGATAAGTTACTTAAGAAAATGTCCAAGATCCCTTGAGAGCTGAATAACATCCATTAACATCCAATAAAATATCTAATAACAGAAACATAAAAGAAATGTGAAAAGAAGATTTTAATAAACACAAATTATGAAATCCATTTCTTTACATATCTGCTATAGGAGATTATTTTATAGAGATAAATAAATCAGTTTTGCTAAGAAAGGATGCTTTGGAAACATTAGCTCAGCAATCACACTCCTGTAATTCAATGTAAGCAGTTTATTCTGCATTCTCTCATGAACCCTTAACCCTTAGGGTCTTGAAGTATACTTTCTTGTAGCCATGTAACGACAAATAACCTCATGCAAGTAAACAGACTTACATCACAGTAAAGCCGGCATGAGAGGATAATCACACCTTGCATTGTTTGCTGGGAAAATGTACAAACATACTCTGTATGTCTTCTGGGACAGATTCATAAAGCAGCAAATACAAGCCAATGCCACCTCGAGCTTGGTGGCTGAGTTCAGGTCAAACAGGTTTCCAAGGCTAACTAGAATGAACTGTCTTAAGAAACCATTTAGCCACTAGTCAGCTAGTAGCAATACTTTAAAAAAAACAGTATCAGGGTTAGATCAGAGAACCCTGACCAAGACCATGGTGAAATATGGCCATAGGCTGCCTTGCAAGTGTATAGGACTCCTGGTATTTTCTTTGCCCCAAGTGAGAGTCACTGGGTGTAATAAGTTTTTGAAAAGTCTAAATTAAGATTCATGAACTTCTATTTTTGTGAGTGTTTTGTCCTGTATCCCATAGAAGAATACATATTAGTAAATTTAAGTGACTTCACAGACACCTTTTAGTGATATTTGGGTACCAAACATCTCACTATGATATTCAAAATCTTAGCAATAAACATCCATGTTTGAACATTGGCTCACAAAATTGAAGATGCTGAAAGCCACAGCTGGAACCACTATGTGACTAGGAAGAAATGCTGCCTACTTGTACACATGGAAACTGGCTGAGAGGAGATAGAAGATACTGTGTTAATACCAATGAAGGAAAACTCCATTTGACCACAAAATTATCCTCACCAGTAATATTCAAAACAGAAACTTTCCCACAGCTGTTTTGACCAGCTTGTGCTGCATTGCTGTGTCTGTAAAATGTAATTAAGGACTGCCTGCTTGGGGGAAATGAAGGATCTGATTAAAAGTTATAGAAAAGAATGGAGGGGGGCAGGTTTGGGGAGATGCTATGGGGGACATGATCCAGCAATATTGAAAATAAACAGTAAGAAAACTTTCAGACATATAGCATTTTATAATAGAACCATCTTCTCATACTCAGCAGAGTTTTTTCTTAAAAAAAGGAAGTCTGGGAAGGTTTCCCCAAATTACCTGTAGCAGAGGCAAAAGCCGTTGTTTTCCTGGATACCTTTGGACATATCATTTGCCACCAATTTCTAATGTTGCTTTTCACAGCATTTTGGGACACCTGAAGCTTGTAATATTGATGCCAGTAGATGCAAACCATCTGTCTCCTTTTCAAAGAGTCAAGCTTTCACTCACAAAGTCTCTCCCTCCTCTCTTTCTCACGCAGTGAGGTGAATTTTCACCACCTGAGTTTTGCTTCTTTTTCCAGCTTTATGAGCTTTGTCATCTGTGACTGAATGCCATCAAGTATCATTTAAGCCTATTTCCACAGTAAGGGAATATTGGAAGTAAAAACTGTTCAAGAAATGCTCTCTGGTCCCCTCATCAATACAGAGCTTGATTTGCAGCAGTGGCGAACAGGAAAAATTTTGGCTGGAGTCTGTAGGAGGAGTTATGTTTGCTCGGCATCCTTGAAAAATCATACCTTGGGTATCTTGGGTTAAAATCCATAAATGGGGGCAGTAGCATATGCTTTTGAAAATCTAGCCTTATGTGCATTTCAGACTGAAAATTTTCACACTGGTCTCTCCATAAAAGAAAAATTTCTCTAGAGAGTTTTACAGTATCCTGTCAGACGTTTGGTAGTTAAGGAAGTTGAAAAAAAACCATAATCCACTGATTATAATAGAATATTGGGTCGTTTATTTCTCTTGGAAAAGCATGTTGAAGAGATAACACTAAATGAATCTTAATGGGCAGTACATATGTTTGGTAAAATCTATTTTAAAGATGGATTTAATTGACAAGCCTATCACTATTTAAAAAAGAATGAAAAACATATGAAGCCAGACATCTTTGTTAAACTATTAAGTGTGAATTCATAGCTGGACATAGTGCCTGTGTATGCACAGTTCATTAACTGCACAGCTATTTGGTCCAAGGCATTTACAAGCTCTTCTGTGGAAACTTGAGGAGAAGGAACCTATGAAATCCTTTGGATTTACAGAGCAGTGAGCAGAGCTTTTAAATACAGCCAGCTGCTCAGCCTCAGACTAAACTCCTTAAAGTGTGTTTGTAAATCCACATCCCCACTAGGTATGGAGAGAGAAGCTGTTGAGGTTCCTCTGGCAATGTCTGTGGGACTTTCTAAGTCACACAAGCCTTTCAATTGTGGGTCAAGGACTAAACAGCTAATTGGCAGCAGACAGTAAGCTGAGGTTCTTCTTTGTCACCCTGAAAAAAAAAAAAAAAAACAAGTGCAAAAATAACACCAGTGAAAAGTGAAGTCTACAAAAAATCACATGCTTCTAAGTCAGGAATGTGTAAGTAATTAGCAAGTCCTGCAACATTAACGGTACTATGGTGCGTGTTTGTGGGATCTTTTTTTTCCATTTTAAAAGCAAAATGCTGTGCTTTGCTTGCTGTCCCAACTTCACCTCCCATGCAGCTGTGTTGAAGGTGCTAGTTCCTGGGATTTCCCAGCACTGGCAGTGCATTTTGCGGAGCAGGGGGATGCCCCTGCTCCTCCAGTGGGACGCAGAGGGCAGGTGAGCAGCAGTTACACCTGGACTGCCACCCTCCCTCCAGGAGCAAATTTCAGAGCAAACATCAACCTCCACATGAAAAACAGTGCAGAAGGAATGGGCCAGACAAGGGGCTGTCCCACTCTCCCACCCTCCCCTTCCTCACATGGTGCTTCATCACAGAGTGCAAACTCAGGCGCAGCTGGGAAAAGAAGCTTAAATTTTGCCATGACTGTGGGTTTGAGCCCATGCCCAAGGGAACTGGCAGCAGAGGAAATGGCACAAAACTTGGGTACCACCAATGATAGCACTGAGTTCAGCTTGGCCCATGTGAGGGCAGGTTTCCTCTCCATGGTGTGCTATCTGCACTCCTGGCACATGCAAAGCCTGGAAGGGGATAGCCAGGGCAGGAGAGCCAGGCTGCCCTACCAAGCTCTTCTGTAATGCAGATTGTCCTTCTGAGGCAGGGTGTTGTAAGGAAAAGGGCCAGGTGCTAAAATGTGAAACCACATCTGAACCACATTGTATGCATAGGCTTTTCATTTTTAAGGCATGCAGCTGATCCCTACTTTTGAACACATTCCCATTGGTATGACTGGAAATTGCTAAAAGCAGGTGTCCATCCCCTGACTTTGGAGTGTGCGGGGCTGATGTGTTCTCTGTGAGCTGCAAACCCATCCCCGTACCCACCGAACACAAGCACTGGACAGGTGTAACATCAGAAATCCCATGTGTAGTCCTCCTCTGATGAAATATTCAGCGTCCTTCTCGCTCAACTATTGACAACGTTTGCTTGTTTACTACATCCATTGTTTCCTTTCATAGACAGACCACATTCATTTAAACTGTTTCAGAAATACTACATTCATTTGAAGCTGAAACAGCTTCCATAAAGATTGCAGCTAGACCACACATTTACACACAGAAACCAGATCTGTACTTGGTGTGGATTGTCTGCATATTTACTACAATGCTCATTTTCTTCTTTGAATAAAAGTGCAGATTTTTTCCTCTGTTATTTGCCAGCACTATTAACTAGCCACATTCTTCCTTTTGGTTGTATAATCTGTGTCCTTCTCTGATCCTCTCCAAAGTAAACAAGTCTTTTTTGACTCCAGGATGCCATGCCATTGCCACCACAACAATCCCTTTGCAATATCTGTGCTGGAAGTAAAGGCACTGTAGGGTCTCCAAGAAGAGACCCTTTTTGGCTGGGGTTGCTCTTGGGGAGTTGCAGCACTGCTGTTTACACTAGCTAAGCTCCTACCCTGGCTCCTTAAGCTGGAGGTCTTCAGAGCACAGGATGACCACACCAGAGGATGGACTTGCACTGTCAGCCAGGGCAACACCGGAGGAGTCAGGACAGGCAATACCACAGCCTTTCCTCTGCCCCCACCCTTGGTTTGGCAGCCTGGGTGAGGGGAAGGGCTCTCCTCCCCCTGCTAGGGACCCTAGGGCTGGGAGCTGGGGACTGGGGGCTCGTGCCTGGAGGGTGCTGGTGCTCAGGGAGGTAGGGAGTGTGCAATTGGTGCAGCCCTTTGAGCACACGTCAGGCAAGCGAGCTGGGAGGCTTTGCAGGGGGAGGCACAAGCTGGTTTTAATGGACTCTGTGGAGTCTGAGATCTGGCTCAGCTGCCTGTGTAAACACAGCCAGTAATACCACTGATGTAAAACTCGTGTTGTGAGACAAGAATCAAACTCTTTTTACTCCCCCCGTACCTTGTTCAAAGCTTTATCAGGCAGATGAATCAGATCTGAGTCTCCTAATGTCACAAACATAAGGTTTCGCTGAATCTCCCACTGTTTCCCAGCACAGGCAGAGCAAGAAAGCAGCGTATCATCTCCTGGCCACCCTTTCTTATACTTTCGTAGGGGTTGGAGGAGCCACCCAAATGTTATTCATTCCCACTGCAGCCACCACATGCTATGAATGGGCTTATAGTTGGAAGAAGAGATCTACCTAGAAGAATATGCACCTTCTTAGGGCTGATTTGGGAATGCTGACAGTTTTCAATCTGCACCTGCATCGCTGACTGGATATTGAACGTACATTGATCAGGTGCCGAGTGACCCCTTGGTGTTGCTGATAGTCCTCAGACTCCCGAAATCTGAGGAATTCAGGAACTCTCTGTGACAATTTTGGTGGAGTGGGCTTCTGGATCCAAGAGGGGACACTCTGCCAAGAGGTACCATGATGTCTGAGAGCAGATTAAATCATGAGAAATGCTCATTTCTGGGCCCTTTTCATGAATGAATGCACTTCAGAACATCTTTTTAACTATGAGAAACTTCTGCTTTGACTTGTGCCACATTGCCCGCTCTTGTAATCTTTCAGGTGTGCTGTTCATTGGTGGTTTTCTTCAGGAGTGGGGTAACTCACTTGCCCCATAGGGGCTCAGCACCTTGCCTCTCATCAGCCTCCCACCAGACAAAAGCCCCTACTGAAACTACATCCCAGGAGAGCTTGAAGATCTCAATACAGCCCATGAGGGCATATTTTTGGAAGAACAATTTAGTTGTTATTTCTGAGGCAACAAGTGCAGTAGCAAAACTGTTCTTCTTTGACAATACTTTTGTGAAGATTTACTGATATGGCCTGGTAACGCTACTTAAGGTGAGGAAACCTAGTCCTAAACCTTGTGGGCAATGCTGCGGTGACCTGGGTTTATGACTCACAGCTTAATTCATTGAAAATCAATTACAATTAGGGATGTTAAAGAGGGAAATTAGGGGAGCATTGTTAATATGGATCTTTTTTCAAGGACAGGAATAAAAAGAAAGAAATTTAAACACTGTCATACAGGTGGGTCTTAGAACAAAAGGCATAACTTCCATTAGTAAAATACTCCATTTCCATTCTGAAGATTGACACTATGATTCGTGTAGCTCAATGCCACTTGTGTCTTTCTCACACTTTAGATAGACAGATAAAATCCCAATTCATTTCAACTGAAGGGTTTCTACTTAAGTGCTGTTGGTATAATCAGTCTATTAAAATAGGAGGTGTTAATTTTCCAGTAATCACTACACTTTCTTTCTCTTCCTATCTCCCAACTGAAAGGACAGCCTCATCCTGCATGGTTAAAATGTAGTAATGCATTTAATGCCAGGCCGTGATTTTAGACCTCCAGCTGTTTTACTGGTTGTGTAAGTAAAAATAAGATAATGTTATGCTTGGTAACCATGGTTTTTGTAGGCATTCACATTTTACAAATCACTGCACAGTATGCAAACCATTATATATATTTAAAATGTTTAAAATCAAGCCTACCAGGAGTCTACCATTTCCATTATTTAAGGAGGGGGACCGCTAGACTGTGAAGAGTGATATATTCTATCAAGCTACTCAGTGGAGTTATATTATCAGTGCAAATCATGTGAAAATATGTGCTTTAGCAAGACAGGAAAGGAGTATTCTCTGCTATAAAAAGTGTGCTGTGGGAAGCTAGATGGAGTCATTGGTTTGGCGTAATATATGAGTAAAACCTTATTTGTTCAAATAATAAAAAAGGGAAAAAACAGCGCAGAGAGAAGGCAACCATGAAGTACTTGTTTATTCTCTCCCTGTACAAAACCTGCTTCTACTTCAAACAAAGGAATCGAGTCTCATCTCCCACAATTTTAGTCAGGTATAGCTACTCATCTGAGCAGAGATCTTCCTGATTTATACAGGCAGGAGCAAAAGCAAAACCAGGGTCATGGAGAAGCAGCTTATTGATTTGTTTCATGTGCACAGGCAAAAATATTATACCACACCAGCATGATCATAAGCATGTAGTTACATCCAAGTAAATCTTAACTGAAATATTTCTTTGTAGGAAAACACTGGTAAGTGGAGCTATTGACAGCTACATTTTCAAGAGCATCTGCTTTCAGAAACAGCAGCCATTCAGAACAAATATTTTTTGGAGGCAGATTGTGCTGCCCCAATTAGGAGTACAGGCAAAGATAATGGATAGTATTCAGCTGTACCTGAAATTGCCGTTAAAGTATGAAATTTGTAGCAAGAGTAGGAAAAAAATGGCCTCTGCTTGTGCTGTAATTTTTCAGAGAATACACATGTAGCACTCTGGACAGTCAGAGCTCTCAATTTTAATTAAAAAATGGTAACTATTATGCAGTACAGTCAGACCTGATTAATCGGGGTGGAGATGGTTTATGTGTATGTCTGAGAACACAAATGCTTTGGGTATTAATCAGGCTTGCTGTATTTATTAATTTTAGATATTTATTCAGATTGACCCGTGTTTGCCAATCTCCAGCATTCAAAAACATCAGTCAGGGCAAAATCACAGCACTGACTTACACACACCAAAAAAAAAAAAAAAAAGGAGAGGAAAGAAAGAAAATAATGTTCTTTTCCAAACCATGGTCTTTGTGTTCTTTGTTCTTTTCATCTTTAGGATGCATTTGGGTTAACTTCAGAGCTCTTTCTTCACCACTGAAAGGAATAGAAACCAACGTGTCCCCCTCCACCCCCCAATAAAAAAAAACAAACTCTGAAGTGTAAGCCAATAACACATCTTCATGAATGGGAGTGGTAATTAAAACTTTGACTACAGCAAGAAGAGCATATGAGAGTGTTGGCAACACTAGCTTTAACAGGCATCTCCTGATCCATGCCCAGAAGATCCCCCAAAGGTTATTGTAGCCCAAGAGCTCAAAACATGTATTCTGCCAACAGTGCTCAGCATTACCTGTTTGAAGCTAGATTTCAGCAATGTAAAGAGCCCATTTGCTTAGCTTTAAATTAGGAAAATCCCCAAATGCTGCTTTTCACCAGAGGAGTAGTTCCAGCCATGCGTCCTGTTCATCTTTTCATTTCCTCAGGAAATGAAAGATGGGCAGTATACAGAGAGCTCTCCTGAACCACTCCTCCCTCTGGTGTGGTCTGTAGGCTGTCTCCTCCACCCAGCAAAAAATATCCAACATAGGAAGGACGAAGTGTTTCAGCAGCCTGAGCAAAAGGGGAGAAAGAATGAGTTTAGCCTGACACAGCAAAGTGGAAACAGACAGAACCAATTTCCATCAGAAATTACCACAGTGGTCCCATATCCTTGGGGGGGTTGTTATTTACTTCCCTGGATCAGCGCATGCAACTATCAAGACAAACATCTTGAAATATTTTTCTTCACAGTGGACAATCTAGAAATCTCACAAAAGGAAAATGACATATATGGCTGAATTCAAAATCCGACTTTATGTTTTGGCCACAAAATAATAATTTGACAAATAACACCCTATTTGTTCTGCTGGAAATGTCTTAGAAATGCTTTAATAATAATTTTCGCACACTACATCTGTGAAAACCTGCTATACAAGTGTTATTTCCTTTTAACAGACATCTGACAACTTTGCTCAACAAATGCACCCACACAGAGTGGGATTTTATCTGTATGTTTTGCATTCATGAATTCCCTAGAATACTACGAAACAGCTACTTACATAAACAGGTTCACAATATCACCTTTCCCCCCACACACTTTTGCAGGCAAATCTGTCTCCAAAGTAAAAATAACGATTTGCCTTTATACAGTATTTTCAACTAGAAAACAATTTGCTGCTTGTAGAGCAATAGTTGTGTCTTTATGTTTGTTTGGTGTTTTGCAAATGTACAAAAAATAAAAGTACTGTCACTAGAATAAGTTCAACCTCTCAGACAAATAACATCTGCTAACAAGATGTCCCTACATTGCAGATGGGCACCCACTTCCAAACTCAAAATACCATTGTAAAATATGTGTATATTCACAAGTTAATGAAAATGTGGTCTTCTGTGTCTGTTTTAACTTCAACAGGGATCACTTGAGATTACCCAGGTTTCCATCTGATGAAACAATGTGGTCTTATCATGTTGTACTTGCTGTGTTCCAGAGCTAAATACTTTTAAGTGCCTGAAGAAAGTGAGAAATAAAAATGTACACACCGTTTCAGAGACCAGAAAGATAGATCTGAGCTATAAAGGACTCAAATTTGAATCCAATCTTTTACTGGCCTGTAACTCATCACCGAGGATCGCAATAGCTTATATCATCAACCTCCTTAATTAAAAAAATAAGATTAAAAGGCCAGCTTATCTTTCTGAGTTCCCATCCTGGGAAATCTAGGCAACCTTCAGAGCCCCCACAGGACCTCTAAGGGCTCCTCCAGGGCTGCTGCAGTTGAAGAACCTCTGTAGCTCAGCAGCATCCAGCATTTGGAGTACCCCGTGGACAGTTCACAAAATGGATTTCATAGAATCATCTTCTGTTGGAAGAGAACTCAATGATCATCTGGTCCAACCTTTCTTGGCAAAAGCACAGTCAAGATGGCCCAGCACCCTGGCCATCTGAATCTTGAAAGTGTCCAATGTTGACAAATCCACCACTTCCCTGGGGAGATTATTCCAATGGCTGGTTGTTCTCATTGTGAAAAATTTTCCTTTTATGTTCAATCAGAATGTCCCCAGGAGTAACATGTACCCATTACCCCTCATCTTTTCCGTATGATTCCTTGTAAAAAGGGAGTCTCCATCTTCTTTGTAGCCGCCCTTTAAATACTGGAACATGGTGATAACATTTCTCTGATTTGTCCTCTGATGTAGACATGCCCCTCCTACTGGCTTCAAGAAACAAAGAAAACCTACTTCTTTCTCCTCTACTGGAGCGTGATGTGAATTTGTTACGGCAAGATTCTTCCACACGGGGTCCTGCAGACAAAAGGGCAGCCAGGCTGAACCCCCTGGGTAATACCTGCACTATGGTTCTCAGTCAGTGGGAGATGAGGGAGTGGAAATATCACCTGATGATCCTGAAAATTTGACTAAAAGAGAAACCTATCTCCAGGCTAGCCTCCACACTGTGGATTTTTCTAAACGTCTCAGAAATGTTGACACTATGAACACCATCAACAAATCTGTACAAAGACAGGTTCACTTTATGTGTAACAATAGGACAGGGGCATGTTGCAAGCTTTCCTCACCACTGAATACCCTTTTTGCTCTGGGACGGCACAGGAGAGTGAAGACCTGTGGCACAGTGCAGCAACAATAAAGTCTGGTATGGGCATCCCCAGCAATGGTCAGTCCACAGCTCTGATTTCCTACGGACACATGGGGGCACCCCATGGTTAGACCTATCTGTCCCCTCATACTGCCCAGTCGCTTTTGAACCTGTTGCCTGGGATGAACCAAGCCAAGAGGTAGAATAAAAGTGTCCCTATAAGTCTTATAAAAAGAGGTGGACAGGAAGATGTAAGAACTTTCTAGTGCCAACTGCGGGAAAAGCTAATGAGATCTGCCTCGGTCAGCAGAGGATCCATGCAGGAAGGAGCTATTGGAAACCAGGCTTCATTACTTCTGGTGCTCATGGAACTATTTGTTAAATCATGTTTTGTATTCATAAAGGATTTCTATGCAAAAGACAAACACCAAAGCAACATTTCTTTTGCAACATGCCCATCTTTATGAAATCCTCACAATGGCTGATTGTACTATTTAATGCACTCACATTCAGCAATTTTGGAACTTACATGTAATATCTTCCCATCAGTCTGGCGACTTGTAGCTTTTTAGCTTTGGCCATTGCTGATTCATCAGCTGTCTGAAGCAGTCAGCTCTGCTTTGGTTTTTGTGACTTCAGTGCTAACAGCTGGATCTGTTCTAAACACTGAGATTTACCAAACAGTAATGCCATCCACAAACGGGGATGCAGAGGGGGAACAGAGGACATTTTTAAACCTTTTTTAAAATTGTTATTATGATGGTGATGATGATTATTATTATTATCAAGAATATAGAGAAAATCCAACACTACTAAACCCGTGCTATGCATAAATACAGGAAATGATCATAACACAAAATCCTAATACCCTAATGGCCTAGGTGGCCTTTGTAGTACCCCCCTCCACTTCTCTCCAGAAGGGAGACATGCTCTAACACGGAAAGAGAAAAGGCAGCAGAGTGCTTTTCCCTGCCTATTAGGTCCTGGTATCCCACAACGCTTGAAAGGACTCGTCTGGGTGTGAGGGATGGAGCTGAAGATTATCTGGTCTATGTGAGATGATTCCCGGGCAGTTTGGGAATGTCTTCACTCAAAGTACTTAGAAAAATGTGCATGGCCAAAACCTGTGACATTTTCTTGATCCATAACTGTTGTGAGGTTATGTTTTACAAAAGATGGGGAAGCGGTAGAAGTGTGTCCTGAATAAATCACAATATGGGTCTTGAAATATAAAATATAATGAGCTCCACACTCTTTTCAGATATACCTACTTTCTTCTTCATAGGTCACTGAACCCACAAGAAGAGTTAACCCTCTGCCAGCACTCAACAGGAATGCCCAGTGGAACACTATGCCGTCCCTCAGCCGCAAGAGTTCCCTGGGGTAAGGTAATTTTTAGACAGGGAAAGTTCAGCAAAAGTATTCAAATAGCACAGACTTGTTCAGCGGAGAACCTCGCTCATTGCCCGGAAGGCTCTTAGAAGACATGGCTAACTGGGTGAGTGAGAGTTACCTCATTCCTGATATGGGAAAGATTTGCTAATAAGTGGGAACCAACGTGAGTTATGTGGTGGTAACAACGAGATCTCTTGGTAGGTTTGAGCAGGTCCCTTGCTTGCACGCACGCCCTGGTCAGTAGGGAATGGCTTACTCACTGCAGCCTCCAGCAACACATAAACCACGGATCTCCACCTCCCTGCTCTCCCACCCGGGCCCTGAGATAGGAAGAACTGTTAACTGCTCTGACCTCAGGAGCACCCCTAATGTGAGGTCTGTGAGGAAACCAACCAAGACAGCAATACAGCATGGTGGCACCTGGCCAAAGAGCTAAGTGGCCCTGTACGGATCTGCAGAGATCTCACCTTTCAGAATCATGTTTTAGGCATAAGACCAGACCTGATGACATTGCTGCAGCTGATCAGCAGCATTTGGGCACCAGCGCTGGCCTATGCTCCACCACCCTCCACCTAGCAAGGCTGCAAGGTGTGACTGTGGGGACACCAATCACCCCTCAGCCATTGCCATCTTCAAACTGCAAGGGATCAGAAAATGCTCTCTCGGATGACTCCTTGGTGAAAGCATTGTCATGCTCCGAGGATGTTTTAATGGCAAATTTTCCTTCCAATATTCTGTTAAATTCTAGTTTTTGTTAGTTTTGCAGTTCTGGGTATTTTGTAATAAATATTCTGTAAAAATCATCACCAGGTAAAATTTCAAGCAAGGGCTTCAGTAGTCCCCACACCACTCCATCTTTTGGACAGACCTTCCTCTCGGGCACTGGGAGCAGCTGAGGGGAGACCATCAGTGCCCACCCACAGGCTGCTGAACCAGAGCTCTGCAAGACAGTGCCTGTCTGTAAGGCACTGCTGTGGGTTTCTCACCAGATAAGTGGATTATTACTCTGGCTCGCAGCTGCTCCACAGAAATAGATCAACCTCAGGAATAAGCTTTGCCTTCTCCTATTTGGCATCAGAACCACCCAAGATGAAATGGGGCTGCTTGCAGGGTCCTTGTCCAGGGACCATTAAACTCCTGAACAACAGGTTGTCTCTGGCAGTGTCTCCTAAAAAGGGAAATGTCCTTAAAGTCAGCACCTGTGGTTTTCATTGTATTAGATTTAGGTATGTGTCCCATAGTGGTGAGATATTTTCTGCATTTATACTTGTTCAGCCCCTGTTGAATTCATTCTGCTCTGAGCGAGGGAGACATTTGTTGGTCATTCATGGGTACCACTTTGGTCAGGGACACCTGTCCCCCCAACACCTCTGCCTGCCATCTGCTTTTTGGGTGGCAACTCCCATGAGGGTAGCACTGATGCCAGACATGCCAAAATGGGAGCACGAGGGGCAGAGCCTGCGCATTCTCTTACCTTCCCCACATCCAGCACAGGTGACTCTGAAGTGAAAGAAGAACCTCAAGCAGGCAAGGAGGACACTGTTTTGGCCCATGCTGCCCACATGCTCAGCAGCTGGCTGTGCAGGCTGCAGCATGGCATGTCTGCTCCAAACAGGAGCCAGCACACTGAAAAAGCTGTTGCCCACTGCAATATTCCTCCAGCTTTCCAAGTGACTCCTGCAGCAAACTGTCATTTTCTTCTGTTTTTTTCAGTCCACCAGCTCACTAACTGCAGCCAACACCCCAACGCTGACAACCTCCCCTCTCTCCTTACCCACCACATATTTGCACCTTGAAAGTGTGCTTAGCCCAGATTTCGAAGTGGGGTTGCAGTCTGAAGTAAAAGGGAGCTACAGTATAACATCAGCAATGCAAACTTTAGATCTGTCAGCCATGCCTACTATCAGCAAAAAAAAAAAATAACTTACACAACTGGCCAGAAGAGCAAAACAAAGCACTGAAATCAAGGATATGCAACTTAGCTTTGATATAAAGATTTCTCCATCCCTCACGCCCTCTCCATGCCATTATACCTCAGCTAATGATCTTGCAACACAGAAAGCTTGAAAAGTTTTCATTATTACCTTTATTTTTTTTCCCTCAGTCATCTGCCCATTTACATTGTGGTTAAAATCACTGAAAAATATTAGGATAAAAGCCTTTTCCTGTTATATATGGCTGGAGAAAGACACCGGGCAAGTCTTACAGGAAATGTTCTTCTTGTAAGAATTCCAGACAGATAAATTAGAGTAATTTCCCATTTTTGGAGAGTTTATCCAAACAAACCCTTTTTGCACATTTAGCTCCCACAGGCATTTAGGCAGCAAGGGCCTGATCACCAGCTTGGTGTACACTGGCTTAACTCCCTGAATTTTTAAGGAGCTAATCCAGTTCCTCTTGGCTGAGTATCCATCCCTTGGATGCTCACCCCACGTACCTGAGCTGCTCGGTGTGAACAGAGACGCTCTGCACACAGTTTTTCCCAGTGAAACCATACAGGAGGCAGCCACTGGGAAGTGCATCCCTCCCCGCCTGCCGTACAGCGCCAGGCCTAGGGATATCTATCATTTGGGTCTGCAAATTAAGTTGCCTCTTGCAAATGGACCCGTGCCGCTGAGGCTGCCACACGTGGCGGTTTCTGGAGTGGCACGGCAGATTTAGAGCAGGCTTCACCGAGCCCCCGTTTCCACGTCCCAGTAACCACATGCTGGGGAGTGTGGGAGAGCCGCAGGTGACTGACCCTGAAGAGTGCGGCAGAAATTCGCCCCGAAAGGCTGACAGCTGAGCGGGGCTCGAGCCCAGCTGGAGCAAGGAGCCGAAGGAGGGAGGACGGGCTGCAGCAGCCCCGGGAACCGCTCCACGGCCAGCAGCCTGCCGAACAGGTTGCTCCCAATAAAAGTGCTTCGCCACTGGATTGAGGCGGCGAATGAATTAATTGTGCCATTTCCATGACATTCTGCTGCAGCTTAAACGTATTAATAACTGTTCATCCCCGAAACAGCTTTTTCCTCCCACATGAGGGGGAAAAATATCCATCTGAATTTTTTAGATTATGTGACAGGCTTGCAAACTGTTGTTAACTTTATCATTTGGGATATGGATTAGACTGCAGCACATTAATTTATCAGGAAGTAAGAGCTGCCTGTTCATCTCTTTTCTGTTATGACATCTGCAGTGAAAGCACGATGGGGGCCAGACAGACAGTGAGTAATAGACTAGAATATGAAGTTTGGTGGGGGAAAAAATGGCAAGGTTTGCTACGGATATAATTGAACCCATTAAGCAAAAAATAAAAAAAACAGTCAGTGGTCCTTTAGCAGATATCACTCTTAATGAAATTGCAGATAATGAAACCTGCCAGTTAAAAGCGATATCAATTCACATCTATTAAAGTTGGCACAGAAAAGTCAAGCAAAAACCGATCCTGCAATTGAAGACGTTTTGCTGGACTCCCCAGGGCTTTGTAGCCACCCTCTGCCTTGCTCCCCACCTCTTCATTCCCCCTCAGAGGGGACACACACACACACTGCCTTCCCCTGGGCAAGGCTCAGGCATGCGGGGTTTTCTCCTGCAGCTCGCCTTTTGCTCCTGTGTGATGGACCTGCCTGCAGGGCCACATGGCCAAAACGGTAGGAAAGGTGAAAGTCTGCTATTTGTGGGCCAAAAGAATTCATGAAACATTAAAGAGAGCCTCTCCAGCATCCTAAATTGTTAATGAAAACTCTCCAGCTTTGCAGGAAACATATTCCTGTTGTCATTTCCATTCCCCATTGGCCTGTTAGTCCTCCAATTATGTGAACAGCGACACGTGAACAATTACATGGCACAAAAAGTGTGAGGCTTAGGTACTTAAGTTTGGCCTCTTAATGTCGATGGGAAAATCTATTTACACTATCTATACTTAATATGTAAGGGTCAGTGTCCATGAACTTCTAGACTGAACTTGCCAAGACATGCCAGTATGGTAAGACTATCACCTCACAGCAATTTATAAGCCCACATTTTATTTTAAGACTTAATGCTAAAGACAAATCAGCTATAGGGCACAGGGCTGTCTGCCACTGTGGGTCTTATTTCACATCTCCCCAAGGACCAGACCCGCTGTCTCAAATCCTTCAGGATTTCACTCCTCATCAAGGTATGCTTCCGTGTGCCTGGACACAGTATATTTCAGCACATACAGCTAAAAGCAGTTCACAAACATTTAGTCAAAATAAATTCAACTAATTCATGCTGAAGGTGTTCCCAGGCGCTTTTTAATTCATATTATGTAAACAATCCCAGCAGCGACTTTTTCCTTTGTTCCTATTAATTCACTCTGTGTGTGCGTGAGTGAGAGGCAAAGATTTATGTCAGGAGTATTCACATAGTCTCCTTGTAATCTTTTTGGTTTCCCCCTTTCTATTGGAAAAAGGTGTCCCTGGCCTAGCCTGGATGCAGAACAATGCCGCACGGGAACAAAGGAGTGGCCAGGCGGTGGATCAGTCCATTGTTCTGCCACACTCAGTGCCCGTCCCTGCCAGCAGCCGAGACCAGCTGCCTCACAGGACGGCACAAGAAACCCCCTAATGAACCGTCATAGGATGATCTGCCCATAGGGGAAGTTTTTTCTCACTCCTCATCAGTTAGCTGTTTCCCAATGCCGTGAAGCATGAGACTTTGCATACTTTATGGTTTTTTTAAGCTAGTCTAATGTAGTTCTCGTTATCCATACAAATGTCTAGTCCATTTTGGATCCTGCTAATCTCTTGGGCTCAGTAGTATTTTGTGGCAATAAGTTCCCAGGGTTAATTAAGTGTTGTCTAAAAATATTTCCTTATCAGTTTCAAATCTTCTTTTTCTTTTTGTGCTTCCTTATTGAGTGACTCTTGCTCATGAATTTTAAAAAACTGGCTAAATGAGATCATCTTTTCTAACCTTTTCAGTATTTCTCATTGTCCACCCAGTTTCCTTCCTCTTACTTACATCACCCCTAAACAGAAACAGTAGGTACCTTTTGGCCTCTTGTGAAGAGCCCTTTCCAGGACTAGATCACACCCCTTTTTTATATATAATACTAGCAACCATCCAGTCCATTCATACAGCCTGACCCCAAGAGCCTCAAAAAGTTTTCATTGCCATAACAAATAGATCAGACAGTCTTCAAAGGCAAAGGCCCATGGAGCCAAGCAATTCAAAAGCAATCCACCAGGCTGGACAACATCTACTGAGGACAGATCATCATTCATTTGGGATTGATGAGCTCAAACCCATCAGAATCAACAAGTTCGCAGGGAACTTGCAAAGGAAGCAGCCAGAAAGGTAAAGCCATCTATGCCTGTCAATAAATCCAATGGGCTGGTTCACCCAGCTTTCCTTTGGTCATGCAGCCTCGCTGGGCCGTGTAATTGCCATCTTATTGGAGAGGTACAAGCCTGCCCGTTGAACAGATGCAAGTTTCCCCTGCTCTCATTCAGCTGGGAACCCGCTCGGCAAAGCAGAAATAAATCACGGGGAACTTGCTGTCATTTCTCCACCTTCCTGCACACCCTCTGCCGCTGCTGCCTGACTGGCTCGAACTGGCGTAGTTTTTAAATGAAATCTGGGAGACTGGCATCAACAGCCTTGCCTAATTTTTAGCTAATACCTTGGTGGGTTCTGCGTTCGCATCTGGCCGGTGCCGTCATGCTGAGCCTGATGATAACAGGCTGCTGCTCTTTCTGAGCAGGAAGCCGGGGTACTGCTACCGACAGCCTAAACAGAGGTTTGTTCCAAGCACAACAGCACATCGCAGCCAGCGAAGGGTCTGCAGCGCGGGACTTCTCCCAAGGCATAAAAAAAAAGAGAGAGGGGGGAGGAGGGAGAGAGAGAGAAAAAAATGTGTTAACTGTGCTAACAGTGCCAAGTAATATGCTTCGTTAAAAATTTAATCACCTGCAAGTGCAAAACAAGTGCAAAGCAATCATGTTGTAATTAGCACAGCAATTAACACCTCCCTTTTCGATAGCACATGCATCCTAGGAAGTGCATGATTGCAAGTGTTTATGCCTCTGACAGACTAAGTTCCTATAGAGAGGAAAAAATTGCTTAAATAGATTTTTTTTTTCCCCTCGTCTTTTTGGCATTTGGGCTGTTATGTGTCCATGAAACCCCAGCACCAGCTGCCATGTTGGTTTTGTGTGAGTGCAGCTCCATTGTATAGCGTAACTAACAACTACAACTTGATCTGGAGCCTCCTGAAAGATGGCTGCAAACCTCTAGAGCCCTGCTGTGAAACAAAGATGTAAGTATTAAAATTACAAGATTATTTCTTTCAGACTACCACTTGTCAAAGAGCAAGCACCAAGCCTGCACTGAGATTGTAGGCTCTGGGATGCTACAGCAAAGGGGACAGGACAAACCAGAGCTGTGGCTTCAGGATGGATCTCTAGCTAAAATATGCCCAGCTCCATAGTACCGAGGTCTCTCTTGGACATGTCCTTCCATTCAAACAACCACTTCTCCCCAAAGGCTGTGCTGGAAGCAATTTGATTCAGTTTGATACACTGGCCGATGCAGAGCTGGCTTGGGAAAACACCCTCCCACCAGCCATGCCCACACGACTGCTGCTCCTTTACCCACACACCGGAATGCCCATGCTTGTCTGCTTGTCCATGGTCTCCTGCCCCTCATCACCCATAGAAAACCTGGAATTTAGCTGTCCCACTCCCAGTTCTGTCCCTCTCCTAGGACTATCCACCAGTTCATTGTGAGACCATGTGAGGAAGGAAAACTGACTCTCAACATTAGCTTGGAGAAGTTGTATAGACTTAAATATTCAAATATATCCCATAAAATACCCTTATTTAGAGGCTGTTCAACTTTAATAAATGTACTGTGTTTGTAATGGGATACCACAGTCAGCATTCTGGCAGAAACTCAGCAGCTCTCATGGTTGCTCAGTACAGCTGAAGAGCAGGCCTGCAAGCTTGGTATCCAAAAGCTGAGTACCAAGAAGTAAAAGTAATCTTTGAAAACATAAACCATGAGGCCAGTCTTGCTGTTCCTCCCCTCCCAGACTCAGAGATTGTTGAACGGTATTTCCATCACATGGTTCAGTATTGGGATTCCTATTTGCAAAGAACTTTGAAGATGTTAAAGACACAAACAACGTTACTACCAGGTCTGAGCCAAAGTAACAGATAACCCTGCAATAACTGCAACTCCTGAAAAAGCTACTTCCTACGTAAGTTTGCTGCCTATCCTCAGAAATTCACCTTTTCCACACCATTAATTCCAAGAATTAAGACAAAATTGGAGCACAAATTCAGCAATTACCATAGAGCCAAGTAGAAAGCAAGTGAAAATGAAGCTGGGAAAGAGCAGTGGTACCTTTGCTACCTCAATATATTTTCCGATTTCTTGAGCCGCTTCTGAACTGAGACAGAAGCCAAGTCTGACATGGTACCAGTTTAACTATAATTTCAGCTCAGTTTCTGACAACACTGGGACCTACGTTCACTCCCCTCCCTCCAGCCAATTGACCTGTGTTTCACCATATAACTTTGGGTATCCCAGTTGTATTTTATTTGAGGTTTTGTTCCCAGCTCTCACTGGCCTGCTAGCACCATTTTCTGCCTCCATTGAGCACTTCCTTGGAGTCAACAGTCTTTGAGATGGTTTCGTCTCCCTCTCTGTTAGGATATGAGCATATATTCATGCTTTTTTTGACACAGTCCCCCCCGTTACCTTCCTGCCATTCAGGCTAAACATGAGCCTTCCCCATCCTCCCGAATGAAGTTCAAGCATCCAGGTTTTGATGCTTTCAGTTGGCAGTGATGGGAGCTTACCTCTAGCATACAAGACATTTTATATTACTTTTACAAGCCTCTGGTACGACGTGGGCTATAGAGACCTGAAGTGCATCCCCTAGTTCTGCCTGGGGCTGTGCTGGAGAGGGGCGGGAACAGGCTCCCGGGATCTGCATTAAAAGGTCTGCCACCACCTTCATGAGAGGTTTGGGGTGATTTCCCTGCCTCTGCTGGAGTTCACCTTCTCAAAGGCATACTGCTAAATCATCCCTGCCAGAGATGACTTACCCTCAAGGCTCATAAAAGTACTTCTGAAGAGCAGTCGTGTTTGTACTTGAAATGCACTGAAATAAGCCATGCGTGAGGGTTGGGGGGGTGGGGATCCCAAGGAGAATACCCCTGAAACACCGACCCAGGGTCTTCATCTCAGCTGACAGCACATTTCCAATGACACAAGTACAACACCATGCTGTACTATACATACACACAACATGTTTTTCAAGAAGGAGATCTCATACAACGTGTAGTCAACAACTACACTAATAAGACATGGTTGGATTCCCTGGTGCTGTCCCCTTCTCAACACTAAAACGGTGTACATCAAGTAAGGGAAAAAAGTTTGTGCGAGTTGCTTGTTAAAATGTTTGCAGCACAGCACAAAGTTTAAATAATGGGAGCCCCTGTTCTCCTCAAACCACGAAAAGCTGATAGTTATCACCAATAAAAGGTTAGGAAAACCACTGGGGGTAAGAAGAACCTCGCACGCATAGGAAACCACAAGTTAATGTAACTGTACAAAAGCTCATGGTTCAAAATATATGCAAAATACATCAGAAACCTCTCATCCTGGGAACAAGCAAAACAGTTTATGCCCATGGGAGGCAAGCACAGGGGGAAAAAGCCTCTTGTGGACAAGGGCCACAGCAAAGAAAAATGTCTGGGAAAGGCTAGTGAGCCCATCACTTGCCAGCAGCTGTCAGCAGGGAGTTGTTACAGGATCCCACAGCCACAGCGTATGTTTGACTCTGAATGGAGAGGATGGTGGGGCAGTTAGAGAGGCAGAATGGAGCCTGTGATCTGCTCAAGGACATGATCAGCAGGAAATTGTCTGGGCCAGGAATTGCTCTATGGAGTATGGAATCACATGTCTCTCAATGGCTTTGGCTGAATCTAAAAAAAAACCAAAACCAGAAGTGTGGCTTTATCAAGTATGAGCAACATAGCCTACAGCCCTGGACTAACCTCTTGTGACTACTTCCTCACAAGATGGATCTTTATAAGACAGAAGGAGTCCTCAAACAAATCCTTACAGATGGACAACCACTATGGCCAAGCTTCACCATCAGGATTCAGCTGTGTCCCATGAACTGTCTGTCTAAGTCAAGAGCACCACTGTGTCCCTTGAGGATGTCTTGGGCATAGTTCTCACTATCACGTTACAGATGTTGTACTCATGGCATTCAAAGGGGTGAATGTGGGTGGTGAAAAATAAGGGAGTTATATAGCTTTTTCAGTTAGCAGGGCACACGCCTTAAAAACAAGAAATGAGATAGGAAGGAAAGTATCAAAGAGGTGAAAGGAGATAGAAAAACCAAGACTACCTGAACTGCAGCTACAAAATGCTTGGGAGGTATTTTGGAAAGCTAAAATCCTGCTCCAGTGACCTATAGACCAAATTTTACAGATTTTGTGTGTGCTAGAACAATGAATAAGATCTCAAAGTCTGTGGCTTGGCTCCCTCTTAGTGGGAACCATGGAGTTTGGAAGGGTAAGACCCCTTCCCCCTCGCTAATAACCCACCTAAACTTGACAGGCACTACTCTCCCACAACTGGGGGAGATAACCCTTCTCACTGATATTTCTGAGTCTGGAAAGAAAGAGAGTGAAAAACCCAGAGAAAAAAAAATCTGAATTCCCACTCATTTTGCATATCCAGGTTCCCAGGCACCCATCCCTTTTTTACTAAAGGGGGGGAAGAAATCTATTTAATAAAGATCTGGCAGGAGTATGATGAAATAATGAGTAGGATGAGACCATGTTACATAAATTGGCAAGGCTCCAGCTTGTAAATGATTAAAACAAAAGAAAAAGGGAGTTTCCATGAAGACTAACGTAAAAAGCATTTTATAATCAAAAGGCCTGAAACTATGGGGGCTGATGGGAATGTCTAGCAAAACAAGCCTGTTCTGAAGCTTCCAGATGATACATGGAAACTTAATCAGCTCATCTCAGTCAACCTTAAATCAAAGAAAAGACTGATTGGAGGTTCAAAGGGAAGAGTGGTTTTGTGGCTCAAGAACAAGAGTGGGACGCTTTCCCGATTCTGCCACAGATTTCCTTTGAGATCTTGAGTAAGTCACTTACTTGTGTGATATTAAATTTCACAGCTATTGGGTACAATAGTATGCCTTATATGCATATTCCAATTTGTCCCTGGAAGTGGACTATTACATTTATATGTCTGGCTCTTTACACCCACACATAGCATTCACACAGTACTGTTGCTAACAAGCAGGCCCTCAAATTTCCTTCTATAATTTTGTCCTCTGTAAAATGTGAAGAAGCCCCATATACCTTTATAGCAGTTCTGTCATACTGAATTAGTGCATAATATTCCTAAAGATCTTTCAGTAGATAATGTTATGGAAGTGAGAGAATTCTCTGTAATTTACTGCTATGAGATTAATAGTGAGTGCTTCCATCTCAGGTAAACACCAAAAAGAAGGAAGTGGCTTAAGCGTTTGCAATCTCTCTGCTGTTAGGAAAAGCATTCCTTCGCAGACCACCAGTAACTCTTGCTTCTTCTTTACCCAAAGCCAAAATCCAGTGACGTTAGAACTGAGAATTATAACATCAAGAGAGACACAGATCTAATTTCTGTTGGAACAGAAAATTTGTTACTCAAAAATCAAATGCTAATCGGCTCCTGCCTTTTAAACTAAGCAAGCTAAGAGGCCGTGGAGAATGTACAGATCTTCAAGGGGAGTTTGCTAACCATATGCTGTTAGAGCCCAACCTTAACGTCTTTTTATCTTCCAGGTTTACAAGTGTATGTATATGTGTGTGCGCATTTCTGAAAGTCTATTCTTCTGTACACTGAAAATTCAGATGAAAGTCAAGAAGAGGAAGGTTAGATCAGGGAATGAGGACTCCTTTATACTGCTTCCAAGCTCTGCCCTGATGCATTGTGTAACCTTGGGCAAGTCATTTAACTTGTCTTGCTCATCCATCAGATAGAAAGATGATGCTTATCTATTGCATGAAAATGAGTTAATTGCTGTTTGCCAATTGCTTTCATCTCTTTGGATGAATCAGATTGAGTGCATATATGTGAGTGTATATAATTTTGCATGTGTATTTTTATTTGGATCTTGCTTATGTCTTGGAGCATAGCTTCTTCAGGTCAACGCTGGTTATCTGCTTGGCAGGCAGCCCCTATTGTACATTTCTGATGTAATGCAAATCATAGCAATGAGAAACACATAAGTGAAAGGTATTACTCTTATCATCATCATTAGTTGTTGTTGTTGTTATTATTGTTATTATAGTTTCACACTTGGATGCAGAGATAGGACCACTTTAAAAAATATGGCCCCAAGAAAGAAGTCTGCTGTTCTTGGGAATAAGTCTCTAAAAATAAAAGAAAGGGGAGAGGCATGGGCCTGGAGCTGCCTCTACACAGATGTGTTGATGTAAAGTTTCCCAGGGGCATCACCAAATCTCTAAGTGAACTTATAGGCTTTACCACTCAGGAACTGACCTATGCAAGTGCTTGGCCAGTAGGTGGTTCTCGCCAAAACAATAAATCTCCTCCCTCAGGGAGGAGTCATAGCACTCAGAACTTGTTTGATTTTTGGAAACAGAAGGAAATTGGAGCGAGAGGTTCAGAGAGAAATAATAAGGAGAAATTCTCTAAACCATAGACACAGGTCTGGAAAGAAGTCCAAGGGCTGTATAACCCTTGGGAGCAAAGTCCTTTTCTTAACCATCAGTGGATGCACTATGGACTGTGCCTTGTCTATGACACATGGAGCCGACGCTGCTGTTGAAGGATGTGGAGTTGCCTGCAGAGGCCAAAGGAGTCACCACTGCTTTGGGAAGCAGGGCCGGAGTGAGCAGCAGACAACAGCAATCTGTTGTGTTTGAAAGGTATGATCTTTAAATATACATAAGCATTAACTATAAACTCTTTTCATTCTTTCATGCAAGGTGCTCCACCATCAGAGAGTTTCTTCAAAAGAGGCCAAGTTCTCCAGTCCTATCTGACCCATATCCTCGCTACCGACGCTGCTACCTTTGTTGTGCAGTAACCTTTGCCTCTCTGGAGTGGTAGTACCAAAACCACTAGCTCTGCAACTAAGTTTAGGCTCTAGAAAAATCTTTAGCCTAGTGACATTTCTCACCAAAAAGAGACTCCACAGGTAAAAGGACCAAAACCCAGATTTGCTAATGTCTCATACTCTGCCACAAGTACCACGTTGTCCTTTCTCAGGTGAAAACTCCCAAGTTATGTCTGCATTTAAAAGCACTGCAGAGAAGATGTTCCTCCCCACAGGTGGGCTGCAAAGCTTTGAAACAGCTGCTCTTCCAGTCTCATGGACCACAACAGCAACACAGCATCTTCCATATCAAGGTGTTGACACATTGTGTCTGGACTTGTTCCCAGACCCCATGGTTCTGCCATCACTCTTTGCCTTGGAGAAACACACATTTTCTACCCAGTGGCTCTTCTATTTCCTCCTTCCATAGGACTGAAAGGACAGGGAAGATTTTATCCAGCTTTTCCATACGTGGTTGAATTTTGCCCGTAAGGACTTGTTTTTATTCATCCCACACTTTCGTCACACCGAGTATTAAAGATCTAATAGACTGGGAGGCATTCTATGTTTATTGGATGAAATGGCAATGCTGTTAAAGTGTTCAGTTGCGTGATTTTTTGTTATAGATTGCAGTGCTTGTCATTATTTAAGTTAGATTGGTTAGCTCATTTTGTTGTTTCACTCTGCTTGCTTTACTTGCTCTTTATTGGTTGACCTATATAATGAGTATGATTAAATTAATAGATTTTAGAATGTAAATTAGTTTCCACTAGTATTTATTAGATACATCTATAGACAGGTTTTAACTAAAAACACAGCCTGAAATCAGAATTACAGTGCATTCTAACTTTAATGAATGGCATGGACCTAACTTGCTCTTTGTTACATGTGGATATCTGGAACAACTCTCTTCAGTCCACCTCTGAAAACAACTAAGGGCAGATGTTGGTGCAAAGTTGTTTTATTTGTTTTACAGGGGCCTAACTTTGCTCAGATACAAACACACAGCTCTCAGTGAAGTGATCAACTTTTGCAGGCTGAAGAGGACTTACTGTTGTAAAGGCTCCACAGAAACACTAATTGAAGACAAGCTTTCAGCACAGGTTAGAAAGTCCAAAGGACAGCAGCAGAAGATACTAGTTACAATGGCATAAAATAATTCAAAAGAGGCCCTTTCCAATCCTTCCTGTGCCTCCAAGTGCCTTTTTTCTTGTTAGCACGTTTTGATCCTGCTCCTTCTTTGTAAAACATCATTAGTAACTGACTCCGTCACACATACATTTCAGTCTAAATCATTTTGTGGCAGCAAAAAGGTCAGTAATATTAAAAGGGGTGACTGCCACAGATGAGGGGCACCTGCATGTTTCCACATTTGCATGTAGTTACCCGTTATTAACGGTGATGATCCTTGACGCCATGGACCTCTTTAAGATCCATACTCATCTGGCTCTTCATGCTGGAAGGCATCAGGAAGAAGCAGTCTTCCCAAAGGATCTTTGCAGTTATTCTCAATCATTGGTAAGATACCAGGTCTATCAGGATTTCAAGGAGGGTCATCCTGGCTTGTCATACCAAACCAGACCCTGCCCTCCACAGAATCAGCTCCCCAGTTCACAGTGCAACCACCAACATTGAACCGAAAACCGTGAAGTCTCCCCTGTGCTGCCCTGCTCACTGAGAACTGAGTTCTTGCTCCCAGGTTTCCCTGACCCTGCCACCCTTGTACTTTTGCACATCCACATCTGGCCGGATGGTTTTTGCTTCACTGTCTGTTCTGCTCCTTTAAAAGCAATTAACCAGGGGAATGTTAGTGATGCAAACTTGTTTAAACCTGAGCACACAGTTAAGTCAGCTTTGTAATTAATTGCCTCATCACTGCAGTCATCCTTCAGGAATGCTGCACCTCTGGTTCACGATCAAGTAAGAAAAGGCCAGATCCCCAACAGAGATCCCCTGAAGTGAACAAAATCACAAAGCTCTGCAGCAGGTCAGGTGTGATCCCAGAGAGAATGAAGAAGGATAGGCGTCATCTGCCCTACCACTACTCCAGCACGTGGAGGTGGGCAGGAGCATGCGGTGAGAGCCCCCAGTTCATGGCTGGTTTTGTCCCAAGGAAAAGATTAATTTCCCTGAGGCACGGTCTCTGCAAACATCCCCCCCGCCCCCGGGGAGCTGCCTCATGTTGGGATGGCTTTCCACCAGGTCAGGTGCCTCAGACCCCTCCAGGGCTCACACTTATCCCTGCCGTGGGAAGAAGAGACCTTAAGCAACGAACCTACTAGCAGCACAGGAGAGTTAATGGAAACAGCATGGAACTGAAAAACATGTCATCGGAGGCCTCTCTAGAGACAGATGGATGAAGAGGAGGGATGGTGGCAGTACCTTCTCCCTCACATAGCTGCAGTAAGAACTAACGAAGATAAAGCCATCTGAAGCCATAAAACTTCAATTACAATTATCTTCTTTCTACTCGCATCTAAATGCACCGTGGGTAAGCGTGTTCAGAAGGTGGTTTTAACCAAACACACTCTTGTTGAGGCTGGGCTCTCCTGTACATAGGAAAGGGAGGAGGAGGGAAGAAAAAGAAGAACCAGCTTCTCTAAGAGTGACAAGAAAGGGAAGGAAGAAGAAGAAGTAAGAAAACCATTGAGAAAACATAGGGTGGAGGGAGCTGTGCCTCCAAGAAGGAAGCAGAGAGTGATGACAAGGGATACCAAACTGGGTAGCAACCTGGACAAGTTCTGTATCAACTCATAGCCATCTCTCCAATCTTTGGACCTCTTAGGAGGCTGCTGTCTATTATGGAGGAAAGAAGGGCTGAAGGGGAGATAGCTATTTCAGATAAGAGGTGTTGTTAATATTTGTGGCTACTGCATAATTGCTAGTTGCACTCCAATTAAATAACTACATAAAGAAAAAGACCAGGGTCTAAATTAAAGGCAAGCTGAATGATGTGGCCAGCATAAACCTCGCACAGGTTCTGCATAGAGAGTAGCCCAGGACATATAAAAGCCCTCATCCTTATGTCTGCCAGTGACCAATGCGGCCCCTAGATTTGATGCCTCTGGTGAAGAGAAGACACCTTTGCATGGATTTCTGGGCAGATTTTCCACTGCTGGGGAAAACTGGTGTGTTTTTGCCAGTTCTCCTACGTAGCTGTCAGCCAGTGCAGAGACAATGGTTCACAGTTCTTCTCCCACTCCAGCAAGCAGCTCTTCTGCAGGGATCTGGGGGAATTCTAGCAGAAGGAGGTAGAAAGGGCAATCAATGCCTATGATAAGATACACTCCAGCAAACTGTTTATAATTTTTCTCACTGGGTTGCAGATGACCTAATAGGCTCTTTTCCCATCTCTAATTTCTATGAATCTGCAATCCTATTATTTATATTATATCTTGAGGGTTTCTTCAAGAGTAAATGATGTAATTATACCCTGCACCATAACATTTCAGGATCTAGTGTAATAGGACTAAATATGCAATTATGTGGTTAGTAAATGTAACAGTACAAAACTCAAAATCTATATCCATGTACTGTAGCTTCATAAGAAGAATTAGTTTCCTGTTATGTACACAGCAGATGTAATGTAATTATTACTAACTGAAAAGTATCACCAGTCATTCATATGATACCAACAAAAAATGCCCCTCCAGCCAATTCTTCATTCAAACATATGAAAATGAGAGAATTGCCACAATTCTATCTTATCAGTGAAGTCTAGGCATATACATTCGATCTCCTACATATCAAACCAATACTTTTCAGGCTTATAGATACACAGAATCCACAAAGAATACACATGCAAAGGGAAAGATCAGATTCACCTCTGGTGTTATTCCAGCAACTTCAGCTGAATTACAGCATGGCAGAAGACAGTCTATTATGCAGCCTGTGGGGATTACGGTTAGAAGCAATAAAACTGGCCTCCAACATTTATACAACACTGTGTGACAAAAAGAAGCCAACATGAAAGGAACCACATCTCTGTGGTTAAGGAGCTAATCCTGGACTTCGGAGATACAGTTTCTACTCAGAGGTTTGCCACAAGTTTCACATATGAAAAAAGAAAAAAAGGAAAGGAAAAAGCAAAAGTGAGAGAAAAAGAAAAATACAAAAGGGAAAAGGAAAGGGAAAAGGAAAGAGACAAGGAAAAGAAAAATGAAAAGGGAGGAGGGGAGTGGGGAGAGGGGAGACCTCTATTGTGGACCCTGTCTGCAAGAGGACACCTTACCAGTAAAAAGTGTAATTTTGCAGAGGCTGCATTCACCTAGCATAAATGCCCTTTAATTTCCACTTAAAACCCAAATGTGAAATGGGCCTAGCTGTAACAAAGGAAAGGATCTTCACTAAATGATTAATAACACTAGTTTAAAAAAATTTATCTGAAGAGCTGTGACAGCTCTTGCTTTAGAAATCACACCTGGCTTGGGATTCCCCTTCCCTTAAGTAAGGCAGCTACCAGCTGGTTGAGTGCATACGCTGGGAACCCTCTAGTTATGGGCTTCAGCTGCAAAACCACGCAGTGAAGAGGAAGGGTCCAATGAGCCACGTGTCTCCTTCTACTAGCCCTGCTGCCTCTTGGTGACATTCATAAGGTTCATCAGGACCAATATGCCAGAACCTAAATAAATGTTAATGTTGTTTTCCTGTAGAAAACAACTGTAGAAGTTGTACTTCAACTATCCAAGTGTAAAAACTGATGATACTTCAAAGGAGTGTTTTATTGCTAAGCAAACATCCATCAGGTTTTCAGCTGCTACTGACACTGGGCTAAATACATCCCTCAGCAAATATACGCTTACATCCCCACATGTGTGTTAGACCTATACCTAACAGGGAGTAAAAGCCTGGTAAACATTCCCCACCAGATACTACACATTGTCCCAGCAAGCCACATTTGCTGTACATTAGTCCATGTTTACAGCAATGTCATAACATTTAGCTGTAGGCATGAGAGACAGTCACAGTGGAAGTGTCAGTCATGTTGGATGCACTGGGAGGATATTAAACCTGTGTGAATCTTGCATGTTAGACATAAACACCAAATGGCCCTTTTTCAGACTTTGTCCCTGGCAATTAAATCTACCACATCCTTACTCAAAATGTCCCCTTTGATGAAATTAAACTCCCAGAGGCATGGGACCCCTTTGTTTCACATTCAGATCATGGACATAAGAGAGTGTGTGCTCATATTAAGAGGTGTTTAGGAGCCCCGGCATTGCCTAAGAATATTATCTTGCTTCTTAGAAGGAACATGAACCAACCACCACAGGTGCCCAGGTACTATACTCCCTGAGCTTGAAAACCGTAACAGAGCTCTGAACTCTGTTACATTCTACTTTCCTCTACACTTCTTTGCAAACTTTGCACTTACCACAGGAGAATAACTAACATGCCATCCCTACTGCAGAGTGACAGTGAGGTGTCCAGTTGCCTTAAAGAAATGTACTGCTCTTTCTTGCCTTCTCTACCGTCAGTCATGGATTCTACTTCATATGGCTGAACCATTAAGATAAAGGTTAACATGATGCTCTGTAACAATGCGTAGTTGCTCCACTTTGAGCTGAAATAGTTGGTCATTTTCCCCCACCCTGTATTTCTGTCATGCTATTGGCACTGGAAGCATTAGCTTTGTAGTCACAATTACATGAGAACTAAGTAAACTGCAGAAATTTGTAAACTGTTGCATTGCTAAATTAAATGCTGTTTTAACTAACAGTTAATAGTGTTTACTGCTGTGTAATAGTAATTTTCATTTTTTACTGTATCTAATGACTTTCTGATGACTCAAACTCTCTGTAGGGATACCAAATCATTACATTAAGGATGAGTGATTTTAGTATGCAATGACTGATCAGTACAATAATATGTAGACTCATGTTTCAGCTAGTAAATTAAATCATTTACACCAGAGTGTTTGTCAACCAGAAGAGTTCTATTACACTGCTGCATTATAATGTAGAGTCTGCTCAAAGTAAAACACATGCTATATTAAATCTGTGCTACTTTACATACAAAACCCTTAAGGAACAAGGGTTTATCATATAGTAAAGCCATGGAGAAGGACTGGTATTCACATAGAGTGGATAAATCCAGACATTTTGCCATTAATTTGGAAAAGCCCCATGGCAACACACAGGTATGAGCCTACTAAGTTGCATAAGTCATCCAAGTATCACTTGAACACTGAATTTGGTATTAATGGGACCTGTGGGAGTGAAAATAGCCACAGCCAGAGTTTGTGAACTTTCAGATAAACATACAGGTGAGCCAGCATCAGGACTTGATGTGACCACCCCATTGTCCCCAGACATGAAGAATAAAAGGGCAGTTTACTTTGGGATACAAACACTTGACAAGTCTGCTGAAATTGAGTGGTAGAACTTCTCTTTGGTGACTAGCTCATCACAATCTTATTTTAAGAGACTAGATCAATTATTTGCTTGAATAGAACTTAAAATGCAACCTCTTCCAGCATTTAGCACTGTTTCCTAGTGCAGGCTTTGGTTTGAGCCCAGTAATTATTTTGATGTCATTATGTTCAGAACTGAGAAGATGCTTTAATGCTTTAGTGTTAGGAACTTGTTGGTTTAGTGAAAAAACTTGTTGGTTTAGCTTGAGACACCAAAGGGCCTAATTTCCAGTAACATGAAAGCATCAGAGTTTCCATTCACCATAATTTGAAGAGAAGGTTCTCTACTATTTGGAAAAAACTAGACCCCAGAGTCTCAAGGTTATCTCCCAAAGGCCATGCACCAGTGTTAAACCACTGACTCCATTGACTTTGACCCAGTCACACTCATGTAAATATATGCAAGGAATAAGAACACCAGTTTCCATCAATATACAATTATGCTAGCCAGAAAATATCTGTAGGGACATAATGTTTCCTTGGATGAATATTCCCTGTTGTCTTGTGACACACTCAGAAGAAAGTCTTGGATGCTGCAGGAGATGCTGCATCATGTTTACTGAGTTCATCTCCCAGATGTGGCAGCTTTACTGTCAGAGAAGGACTCTGAACTTCTCACAATGGGAGAGAGTCGTGACAGAGGGAAAGGCTTGCTTTGTGAACATATTTAAACCCACATGAATATATTGCTTTTCAGGAACTTAATGACTCATTTGATTTTTACCCTTGGGATATCCAGAGTCACAAAAACAGTGGTATTTTGACTTGTGAAGTCTTCATCGTAAAAATGCTTTCTGTGCTACTGCGTAAGAATTAGGTTTCTCTGGCAAAAGCTAAAAGGTCAAGTTATCATGACTAGTTTACTACTTGGCATGCTTCACTGAAAGGCACGTAGTGGACCAGATTAGTAGCAAGACAGCAGTCTTCAGTGATGCCTTAACACCTAATTCAGTGGACATCTCCTGCGCAGAGCATGAGCCCACATCCATAGCTCTGCATGACACATCTCAGTATAACATACACTTTCTCCTCAGCAAGACCTCCCATATGAGACAACTCGAGTGAGATTGGCCCCTTGAATTTTTTGTTGTTGTTGTTTGCCTAAGCATCCTTAAAAAAAAAAAAAAAGGCACAGAAAATGCTTTTGAGCTTTTTGTTTAAAATATAAGAGTGTTAAAATGTCCTAATAATCTGGAGGCTTGCCAGCTTGTAGGCAGGCACTAAGTGAGGTTTAATTTTTGCACAGAAATCAAATATTATCAAGGGGAACATGAACACATAAAAAAGACCGCTCATCTGGCCAACATCTGGTTTGATGGGGGCATTATTTCAACAAGTACTTACAGGCAGTTTTTTGTTGCTGTTGCTTCCTCCCAGAGCAGCAACAAACTAGTAGTAGAGATTTAAATTTCCACATCATTCCCACACACACAGTCATGTTGTACAAGTTGCCCAGAACTCCTAATACTTCCCCTTTCCACCTTTTTGTTTGTTAGTTTAAAAAACACCATTATGTTTAAAGAGATGGGAGGGAAAAGCGAGAATAGCAATTAAAATTGTTATTTTCCAGTACATCTTTGCATTACAAGTTATGACGGTGTTTGTTACACATGTTTAACGAAAGAGCTAGAATGCAAACCTGAAAACACTTACTCCAGGTGTAGGTTGGGAGGTGAAATCAGCCGTTTTGAGACTTAGTGTTTCTCAGTTTTACAAATGCACACATATTTGGAAGTTCAGGGTGTCCCATTGCTCATGCTGAGCTTATTGATCTCCATCTGGAAAGGTGTGTCCTTTTTTTCCCCACCAGAAGAGAGGTATTCTTCCTGGAATCATTTATAGTGATGGGTAGATTTAAATGCATATACAGCTTTTATTGCTGTATGTGCAGATGCATCTGTGCTTGTTTCCAGAACCCCTCTCCTCTCTCTCAAGACAGTGGTAAGAGTGTACATTTCTAGTTGAAGTGGGAGCCATCACCAGTCCTGTGGCTAAACTGAGCCTGTGATAACCACATGTGCTCTGCTGAATGGTCTGTATCTATTAGGTCTTCCAGTGTTGTAAATCTTTCAACAGCTTCAAACAACAGCCATACTCTCAAAGTCAGTCAGCTATGGGGAAGCAATCAACCACATAAAGAAACATAAAGCCCAAGAATAAACCTGGTTATAGATTGTAAACTACTGACAGAAAGAAGAGCAATGCTGGAGCACATCTCCAGATTTACCTCCAACACTGTCCCGATTAAATCTGCTTTTCACAGTAATGTCATTTCTTCTGCTTGTAGCACCACCTGTCTATGTTGATTTTCCTCTCTGGCATGGCTGTGACCATTTCTGAGGTTTCCCTAATGCATAAGTCAAAGTTATGGTTACACTGCCCCAGAAGCAGTTGCATGGTAAGTATGGGCATCCATTTATTACAAACAAGCCATTCCACACAACTTACGGACATGAAGGGCAACGAAGGCTGGTCTGTCTTGCCACAAAAGCTTGGGACTCTAGATTTGAACTTAAGTTCTCACTTTCTACCTCAAACTCTCATCTCACCCTGAGCAAACTCCTCAGCTCACCATGGAGTGATGCAGATCTTGTCACGCTCCCTGCATGTGGTGCAGCCCGTCCATCAGAACTCTGAGGCAGAGGATCTCCTTGCCCCTGGGGTCAATTCTGCTGGCTGCCTGCAAATGGCTTCCTCCAAAACAGGTGGGATTATGGTTCCAACATCTTTTTTGTATGGGGAGAAAGGAGACAGAATGAAATTGCACAACTATTCTTCTCCGTTGGTTTGAGATCATACATAGCTTTCCTTCTGAAGCTGTTGCTACATCTCTAACTGGTAATAGTCTCAGATTTGGGGGAGAGCTGGCAGGTGCATGTTTGTATGGAGAGGCTTGCAAGGGGAAGAAGGTGGGAAGGAGACAATGTGCTGCTGCCAAAGAACATGAGAAAATAGTGTGTTCTTCCCACCCCTAACAGAGCAGTCATGGAGTCAGCTGGGAACACAAAACGGAGGCAATACATGGCAGGTCACTTCAGCAGCGGAAAGGGGATAGTGCAGCAGCAGGGCTGAAGCTTAGAAATGAGCTTAGTGGCTGTCTCTGCAGGCCCGGGTAAGGCTCTTTGCTGCAGGGAAATCTTTCAGCCTTTTCTTGCGTAAATAAACCACTAACACAAGAGGCCCAGAACACGCCTGGGGATCAGTTTTTCTTCAACTGCCTTCATACAACTTGCTACCCTTCACTCTCTCTCTGTGTTTTCAGCACACTGAGTGTCCACTTACAGCAACTTTGGCAGCTCCGTCAGCAGTCAGCTCTGTTTTCTGTACATCCCGGGCGATAATTAGTTGGTTATTTCTCATCTCTGATTGACATAGCTCCTATTCCAGTGCAACACAGAACTTGTTTTCGTCACTTTGCAACTTTCTCAAGATGCCATTAATGAGTAACATGACACAATGCGAGGTAAATCACACAACAACACCATAAACACAAGGGCAGGGCCGGATTCACAGCTCCATCATTGCAGTGTCACTCTATAGGAACTCTGTTGAAACTAATCTTGTCACACATAAGACCAGAGTTGCATATTCAGCCCACAGTGTGGTCATAAGACAGTGCAATAAAAGAGCACTTATTTCTATTACTAGAGAGCACTTGTGACATATTACTGTATTTATGTTCTGAGAACAAGTAAAGATAAGGTAGAAATACATGCACAAAGAGGAACAGAGTTGGGGTTTCTATGGAAACTCAGAATTTCCTGATTTGTATAATTAAAATTAACAATATCCCTTGTTAATAGAGTTTTGAGAAAAAGAAATGTTGATTTTTTTTTCACTTTATTATGTGTGAACAATTTCAGTTATCTTTCTCTTTTCTCTTAATCTCTCTCACACATACATGTTCATGCACAGTTTTTTACATTATATATATTTATATACAATGTGCACTGTGTAGCTTTCCTAACTCCCAATAATATTAACAAGAGTTACTCATGTAAGTCTCCCAATCATTGTTGGGACAATAAACCTCAGAGAGTGTGAAAGCACCACATTAAACTCATTTTTCTCAGTACTGATAGGAATATAGGATACTAACATCCAGATGAAAAGGCACGCATAAACCTAAGGACCCACTATTGCTGGATATCATGCATCATGCACTTATCTTTCTGTCTTATGCAATGCTGAGGGAGAATGATCTTAACAAAATACATCTGTATTTCCTACAGCAACATCTCTTGCTAGGAAGATGGAAGCAGCACCAGTACTTAAAAGCTTTCCACACTAAAATACCCAATGGCTGCCTGTAGCTTACAACCTCTGGCTCCGATTGTGCCATATATATCACATGCTAAGTGGAAGTGGGACCAGTCAGAGCTTGGATAGAGGACCTCAAAGAAAAGCTTCAATACAGCAGAACATGGTATTAGTGGCTCACTACATGGTACATATCCCTAAAGCTAAATATTGAACCAGTACTCCATCTGTGACCCACTGGTGCTGACAGAGGTGTTAGTTGTTAAAATAAAAATAAAAAGGTGGCTCCAACCCTTTTTGAGGAGAAATAATAATATATTGACTCCATTTTTGCACAAAGTTTGGCCTCAATTACATTGCCATGTGTAAGTCACAGAATCAGTTCACACGAAGTCCATTAGTAGCTGCACAGTACTGTCACAGAAGGAGTAAACTTTGGGACACCATTGTTTCCACCTACAAATGACCAACAGATAAAACAATAAAAATTAAGAAATGGGAGGATCTTGCTGTCATGGAGTTGGGAAGGAGAAAATTCTTCCCAATAAAGTTACAGACACGGTCTTATTATCATAATAAGACAGGATGGTAGCCTTATTCCAACCTCAAATGGTTTATTTCAGCAGTGGGCATAAAGCAAGCCCTTGTCGTACCATCTGCCAAGTACCTTTGGGATCTGACGGCATGGAAGGATCATTAAAAATGTAAGAAGTTGCTGTTTACATTAATAAAAACACAGGTTCAGAAATTACGTTGAAAAAACAACAATATTTTAAACATGCCTTGAAAGCGAAAGCCATTTCCTCTTGTAGTGAAAAGCATGGTTTATTTTCATCTGTTAGGATGTGACTACATCAAATCCAGCTTCTGCTTCCTCGCTGTCCCCCTCTCTAATGGAGTTTGCACTTACAGAAATGAAGCGCGCATTTTACGTGGGACTGTCTCTGCTCTTTCACCTGGACAGAAATAAAAATAAAGCTCTCCTCTTAATTGTATTTCAACACCTATACCGTTACTTCCAGCACTCTTATAATGAGGGTTGGGTAAAATCGAAGCCTATAATAAGTGTATACTATTCCTTTTTTAAAGGCTGACCTGCAGTTCTGGTTTACAAACCAAATGACTGTAGTCAGGCGTATTAGTGCTTTAACCTTTTTATTACATTACATACATGAAAACAATTAAGGCTGGGATTCTTTCCAATGTATTATCATTTTCTGTTCCCTCTGGCCTTTTTCCATCCATTTCAAAGAATGTACATAGCATCAACTGAACATTCTCTCATGTTTTATTTTTTTGTTCCTTTTCTTCTTAACAACTGTCATGCTTTCAAGATCAGCCAACTATAGAGTATCATGCAACAGCAGCAGCCAACAGCAGTGGCAGCAAAAACAACAACAAAAAGTTTGGGGGTTTAAAACTCCTCATAAAATTAAATCTGAGATTTAAATTCTCCCTCATATTTTATTGTCTTTTCTTTTCTTTTTCCTGTGGTAAATGGTAATTAGAGTCAATAATCTTTTGCTGAGAGAGCACCTTGTCCTCACAGTGTTTATATCATCATCATCAAAGATCTGCCTTAAGGCCCTGGCGTGTTAATAATTTAAGGTGTGCACAGCCTAGTTATAGCAGGAAGCCTAGTTATTGAGTTTGTAAACCAGCTGATGATTTATGGGAACACCTTGCATGAGTCATGCTCATTAAATAAAATACTTCAGTTTAATAAGGAACATGGGGTAAACAGTTCTTCCCGTTACAGGGTGACTGTGCAATTGGAAATTGTTGAGTTTTGTCACCAGTTTCGCCACTGCTATTTTGTCTTAATTGTAACGTCAGGGTCAGCTTGTCTCTATGTGTGTGCATGCGCGTGCATGTGCGTGCACATTTCCCCTTGAAGTACAGATAGAAGGTCTTTCACTGATGCTTTTTTCCTCCTACCCTCTCTGTCTCTCCCTCACTCTCCATACAGCTGTTTCATAACTTACCCCTGATAATGAAAATGTTAAATCTCTCTTTAAAAGGCTACTAATTAAGAAAACAGAAATGTTCACGGAAATAAAATTACAAGGGAAAAAAAATCAATATATGGTTGTTAAATGTAGCTTGCATTTGAGAGCCATAACCATATTTTACTTTTAAACACTAGAGTTAACTCTGACTCATTAGAAATTCCTTGGGAAATTGAGGCAGTAAAAGCCCTACACATTGGCCTTTTCTGTTTTACCAGGAGCAAGCGCGCTTTGCCCACCACTCTAGAAATCCACCGTACCTCCAAGAGATTTAGTGGGATAAGGCAAAGTGTCAGCATCTGCCCTTGGGTGGCAAACATGCAGACAATAAGATCCTGTGCATCATCTACTTCTTACAGTCTGGTTTTCAGCTTTTTGGAAACAGGGGTATGGTTCCTTAGGGGGGTCTGAAATCCCCCCCACTCCCACTGAAGCCAGTGGCACTTGAGCGCTGGGAGTGGAAGGAGACCATGCAGCAGTGAGTGGCTGGAGGCTTCACTAGGCTGGAGGCTGCTCCGAGGCAAAATTAGCATTGTCTTTGGGGGGAAGGTGGGACTCATGGAGTTACAGTATTTCTATGGAATAAGGGGAGAAACAAATTGAGTAATAATATAAAAACAGTACATATACTATTCTTGATGGATTTCAGTCTTACCACCCCAAACCAAAGGCAATTCGACTGCGTTTAGTTAAACTGATAAACAAACAATAAGAAATTAGTGTTCAAAAGAACAGCCGACTTTTCCCAGCAACCGGGTATTAGAAAACATGCCATTACCCCTGCAATATTGATTTTTGTGTTCTTTATGGTTCCCTTTAGATGTACTTTTCTGTATTCTTTTCACACGGGTGACACAGCTCTAAGTTTCATTTTCTGACTAATAACTGAACATCCCCAGATATGGACACTCTGTCAGGCATCATTAACATATTTGTTAGGGAATATTGGGCCAGACCCACTTGTGGTATAACTTTTGGATTTAACAGCACCACTCAAGCGAGTGATCTGACTGCCAATTTGTAAACAATTGTTTGAGTCGTCCCTTTTTTCCAGGGAAAATAAAGCATGACATAACAGGGTATACATACCACTCAGGCCATCTCTTTGAGGCATCTGAATGCTTTCCATTGCTCTAATATTTGAATTTTGCAATCTTTTGTTTGTTTGACACTCGTGCCAGCATAGGGGAGTACCGTGATCTCATTTTGCAGAGGGAAAAGGCAGCACAGAGACCTGCTGGTGAGACCCACAAACAAAATTAGGCACCCCAAAGGCGAGGGGTTTAGGACTTCCCACTGACGGACGCCAGGCAGATGCAGAGGCAGAGCCCCTCAGAGACAGCACTGGCACTGCCGGCTGAATTGCGCAAACGATCAGACCAGACGGCAGAAAGACTCAGCAGCTACCACACTGCAAGGGATGCAGCCCCATGGCCTGGCTCCAAGGCTTCCACCCAATGTCTTAAAGGACAGAAAGAGCAATGGTTAGCAGAGAGCAGAGCAGGCAAAGGCTCACTCCAGATTCACCTCTTTTCCTATGCTCTACCCCAAAACAGCCACTATTGTTTGTCCTTAATAAGAGCACACCGAGCTGGTCAGACCTTCAGGGATTTGAGTTGTTCCTCCAGGCACACTCATTGGAGGAGTACCCAGAAGCTGACTTCTTGGTGCCTAAGGGCCTTAACCACCAAAAGCAAAGTTGTTTTCTGCACAGCAGGCTCACGTGGGATTAGTCAGCCCTCCCTGCAGAGGCTGCTGGTTGCAGAGCTGCGGTGGCCTGAAGTGGGTTGCACAGCCCCTTCAGACGAGTCCAGGGGCTGCTCTGAGCCCTGTGTTCCTGCAGCACACTCCCTTGCATGCACTGAGGTGTCCAACCTGCAGCAGCTGTACTAAATGCATCCTTGGGTGCTTTCAGATTTCAGCTGTCTCCAAGCAGCTCAGTGAAGTGTTTGAGAATGTAAATTCTGCAAGTAGTGGGAGTTAGGCATGTCCTCCTCACCAAAAATGTCCAAGTCACTGACTTAGAGGCACACAAGGAGCCTGGGGCAGAGCAGGGAGAAAAAAATCGGCTTCTTCAAGGCCCAGAATAAGTGCCCTAATTCATTAACTTGTCTTCTAAAGGGGAGAAATCTTTACAATCTCTCAGCCATGACACTCCTTACTCCTGGAGGCTATAGCAAAGGTGATGTGGGAAGGAAAGACACTGGACTGGGGGTGACTTATCCTTTTTACAATACAGTCGTTGTACATGACTGCTTTGGACTTTTTTTTTTTTTCTCTTTCGCTTTATACAGTATAGGTTGTGGTTGCCTCTTCATAACCACACAGAAGGCAGAAAACAAAACATGTTTCCTTCTTTATGGTGTGTTTAGTGGATGCAAGAATTGCATCAGTTTCACCTCCTCTGGAGTGACCACCTCCTTCCCCAGCAAGCTCCCAGAGATTGTATTCAATTGCCTTTAGCACTGTGAAGGTGCTGGCAAAACACATTCTTGATGCTACCTGTAAGTGCTATAGAAATTACCACCAAATTCAGAAAATCAGTTTTATGGAGTTACTTCTATTAGCACACTGATCCAAGGGCATAACAGGGCAAGGGAGTTCATTCAGACAAGGGACTGAGAAATGTTCCCAACCTAAGTAATACAGACACGAACTGAAGTATGATGCTCTTGACTCCATGAGTACTTCTGCCCATCTTGATTTTAGATTATATACAAATAGTTTAGATCCTACTGAAGTCATGGAGATCTTAAGCTCAAACTTAACCTTAGGGTGAGCTGATCCAAAGCCATACAGCATCTCTAACTTCATCACACTGCTCCCTACTGCTCTTTACTTGATCCTCCCTAATGCTGAGGATCAACACCAAACCTTAGCCATTAATATTTTGAACACTAGCAGATATTAAGATTTTCCATGGCAAACGTCAGGGCTCTACTTCCCTCTCTTCAGCTGGAGTCAATGGCAAGATGTTTGGATCACCTAATGACTGACATCAACCCAGAAAAAGCAGTAATCTGAATGGTCTCCCTCCCATAACATTAGTCCCAGCTGCTGGGGGTTCCTGACCCTTGTCATGTAATAAAATGTAATCTTCAACCCTGCCACATACCAGGAGATTGGAGGCATGATCTGGTCTCTCTCCAGAGTGACACTTTCTTACTGCCTTGTGCCCAGAATACTCCTTGGCAAAAGAGGACCAAATTAAACCATTTGCATCCTTCTGTCTAGAACTGGTAAAAACAACAGAGGAACCCATGCCCAGGCTGCACTAAAGAGGAGTACTTCCACTACCAGTGGCCAGCAAATGCCTTTAACCAATCTGATTTGCTACAGGAAAAACATACCATGACTTCTTCCCTTAATGGTAGATACAGTATGTGGACGAGTGGCTTCCTTTGGAGATGGGCAAACAGGTAATTACGGTTATTTGCATTGGAATAATACCTAGAGACTAGATCCCTACTGTTCTATATAGCAAACAATCTATAAAGCCAATGTAAAAGATTTTCAGCATAAGTATAGAAACACCACGTTTCAGGTCTTGGAGGTTTCAGATGAGCTGACACAGTTTTGGATGAGCCTTTGAATTGAAGTCAAAAATAGTCACAAGATGTAGCAAAAGAAACGAGCATGAGTGTGGAACTGAAAACATAAGAGGAAAAGTTAAATTAGGCCATCAATTTATAAAGCAGGTATTGAGGGGAGAAGGAATTTGGCAGGATCTGAGCAAATGGTAGATTATATAATGGAAAGACACCAAAACAAGGCAGTCTCCTATACACTCACAGGCAAGTTAACATACCTAAGCAAATTCATCCTCTAATTGGCTTCAGTTAAGTGCTCTATTCAGAGGTCTTTGAGATAATTCAGAGTGCCAGTAGGACGTCTGGCAAGTGAAAAGCTTCTGGGAATTAAGCAAAAGAGTCACAGAAACTTCCCTAATGAAACATCTCAAGAGTAACAAAGAACATGATACAACCTCACCTGGTTTTGAAGGCTGTTTGTCAGCAAGGCACAGCTGAAACACAATAGGACTGCACTCCAATGGAATATTGAGAAGAAAAGAAAAGAGGAGAAAAAAAAAAAAAAAAGAACCTGCTGCTGAAACTCTTGGATTCGTGAATATGGGCAGAAATAAACCATGGTAAAAATGAGTAAGTCCATAAAACACTGGAAATCATATTAAGGACACCATTTATCATATTCTGCTCAAAATGCACAAATCTGTCCAGAAAATTGCAAAATGAGCTCATGCTCAATATAAAGGGAGGGAGGAATTTCAAAAGACTAATATGAAGCAAATGTTAGTCCTGCATTTCCTCATGTCCTGTTTGAATCAAAGTCAACTTGCATCTCTGCTGGGGCAAACTCAGAACTTGACCCAACCTGACTGGATTTTGAAAGCACGGCTGCAGATGAGCAGCCAGCAGACAGGGTCTAGGTACCTCCAGATAAAAATCTTTCCTTGGCTAAAAGAAGATAAAGGCACAGAATACCATGTCATCCTAAAACAGTCAGAAATCTTAGTCATAGCCTTCAGTTCAGCTGAGGCAGAAAAACAGAGCTGGAGATGTTCCTTTGTAGATAGCAGTGCGCCCACCAGAGATAAGATAACCGAGTGAGTGATTCTGTAATGAGTAGCAGGAGCCACATACAACAGAATCAGTGAAACAACAAGATATTCGTGAAAATTTTTGGTACATGACTGATGGATAACTATGTGAGCTAAACCAGAAAGGTGACCAGGTAAGCTGCCTCTTATTTGCTGTCATCTTCTGGCTCAGTTTTGGGTGTTTTGATAAGGTATTGCATAGCACACAGCAATGGATTAACAAATGGTAAATCCTAGTTTGCTTCACATGCATTTCCAGTTAAATTAGAAACCACTAGCATAGATTATAAGCAGTTCATCTGACCAATTCTCTTTAATTTATCAGTCAGGAACACCATGCCAAGCCTACGCTATGCAGCAGCCTGACAGATGGCAAATGATAAAGAACTTGATAACAAAAAGTCTTGGTTGATTAAAAAGGTTGATATTTGTCATAGTTAAACTATCATAACACACCTCACAACACTTTATTAGGCTCACCAGTTTGGGGTAAGTAAAGTAGGCAGAAGTCAAACCACAATCCTGCCAGCTTCTTGAGCAAATTCAATTAATCCTGAGATATGGTTACAGAAGAAGGTTATGCCAGGACAAGAGCAACATCCAAAGTTGCCAAATAGCTACTATCTAAATAGGAGAGATTTCAGCGAGTAAGTATTTGGGAACCTGACATACATACGACTATTGTAGCTGTGCCAAAGTCAAATATGAGAAGCCTGAATTTCAGGAAGGTCTGCAGGAGGACCTGGAACTGCTGGCTGTACCTTGAGGACATCCAAAAGCAGTTGGCATGGCTCCTGTACTGGCAGAAGCAACGCATGACCACCCCGCTACTGACGACAAAAAACAAAATGTGAAGGCAACACAGATGCCAGGTGCTGCTGAACAGATGCTGGAGATGAGGAACGAAGCACATGTCGGCAAAGTCCCGGAGGTGCTCAGGATGTGGTTGCTAACCCAAGCCCTGTGAAGCTGAACAGCCTCTCAGCATCAAGGGGTTTCTGGTCTTCTCCCCCACCCCATCCCCACATGGACAATATGTGCATTCATTCGAGCATGTGTTTTGGGTGCAGTGGGAAGAGGTTGCTTCTAGTTTGTCAGGTTTACCCTCAATTTTTTTTTCCTCTTTTCAGATGTATGGTTTAACTGCAGTGACTGGAGTGAACAGACCCTGACCCCTGCCTGGTGGCAAGGACATAGTCCTCCTCTCCCTGGCCCTGTGCAGGAGCTCAGGGCACAAGCTTAGCAGAGCTCCTTTCTGTCAAAGAGACAAAGAGTGGCATCCTCCAAAGGCTGGTGAAAGACATCAGCACAGGTGGCAGAAGTGGCAGTGAGATGGTTCAAGGCCTGAAAAAGAATCATTCCCTGACAAATGGGACAGCAAAAGTGATCAGCTCTTGCTACTGGGGGGAAAAACAGCCAGAGAATTTAGTTCTCTATTATTACTATTACTGTTACTATTACTATTACTATTGCTATTACTACTACTACTATTGTTATTGTTATTGTTATTGTTATTTTAAAGGACTTCCTTTTAATAGGACATATGATATAATGAAAAGGAAAACATAAGTTTTTTAGAAAAAGGACCCTGAGAAGGAAACATTATGGCAGCCAGTTGGATCTGGCCAACCGTTGGGCAAGCATGTCCCAGGCACAGATCCGGGACAGTGCTCTTACTACTGGCCTTGTCATGGGCATGAGACACACAGGCTGAAGCAAGGTCTACACAGCTGCACCCACAAAAATACCAAGTGCATTGGTATCATTCTGAATTATCTGCCTGGAGATTTCTGTAGGATTGAGTTGCTCAGGGAAGGAAGAGCAGAGAAGGACACAATTAGCTCCGAGTCCTGTAGGAAGAGCAGTCGCAGAGCATAGAGCATTGCAGGGTGGGAGTTTTTTGAGGCATCCAACCAGGGGATCACACCAGAAACCTGACACATCATGCACAGTGAACTGCATGGGGGTTTCCTGTGCTGTGAGCAGAATACAGTGTGCAAAGAGAAATGAAAAACCCAGTAGGTGCAGGGCATGTGGTTGGGAGGTTGATGTCCTTGCTATCGCCATGCCTTAGCAGTTAGGGACACTCTGGCTCACTAGATTCAAAATTAACACTCGGTACTTGCGCTGAGGTCAGACTCCTAGTTGCAATGCAGATATACTCTGACTCAGACTGGGGAAATAATTGACATGGGAACAATAATGAGAAAATCAATTGCTAAGTCAGATATAATCGACTGCAATGAAAATTTTGTGCATGGAGGATTTGCAGGATAAAGACCCAGGTTTTCTTTCAGGCTAGATGAGTTGGTAGAGATGCAAGAAAAAATGTGGTTAATATTGTTGTCCTTGTTCCCCTACACTTCCAGCTGGAATTCAAAAGGAGTATGGCCTGACAGCATCCCAGGGTGATTCTTCAGTCAAAGTTTTAGGCTGCGATTCTGTAAATGTTCAAAGATGTGTATGATTAAGACCTTGTGAGACTGGAACATTACCCTAATTGTCTGGGCCTTCCAAGCAGTTTCATTAAATTTAACATTAGAGGTAATATATTGACAAAAAAATACAGCTCAATGTCACTCTTCATATTTCTGTGTGTACGTGGGACACCACTGCATAAGGCCCACAGTTCTTGTTGCTATTATTTGCCACAGTTTGCAACTGTACTCAAAGCCTTTAATCAGTGCTCCATTAATGCAGGCGGGGTCCAAAGTGAAAAAAATGCCACCCTTTCCCCAAAATGAATACTATCTGAGAACACTTAATACCATCATGAGCCGTTCACTCTGTTTTGCATGATGTTATCTTCATCTTCTGTCAACAGTATCTACTGAAAGATCGATAGTAATCTTAAAGAAATGTTTATTATTGTCTTGCCTCTCACACCTGCCCCATCGTACCTTTGCTCTTTGTCTCAGAGGCAGTAAAAGAGCAGCAAACTACCGCAGACATGCCTTCGTCTTACAGTGTTGTATTTTTTTGTTGCAGGATTACAGTGCTAATTAAAGACCGTGTGTACACCACCGCCACTATTTCTTGACTTGGAAGAGTGGAGTATTTCTCCTCCAGGAGCTCTCTCTAGAAACACATCCACGGGTAACTGATAGAGATGGAACACAAAAAATGCCAGGCACGGTTTTAGTCTGGGATGTAGTTGCGAGTGTGAAGTACTAGGATTAAAATCTTCCCCGTGAAACGAAACGGCCAAAAATATTTCAGGTGCGAAGGTGGCAAACAGGTGTGGGTGGGGGCTGGGGGGGTGCGTGTGTGGGTAGGGCGGGAGGTTCCCTTCTTCCCTGCCTTCCCCCGTTTCTCTCTTCAAAGAGCGGGTAAGAAGCGCCTGCCGATAGCCCCGGTTTGCAGGTTGCTCCCTGCGCGCACGCTGAGCCCGGCTCGGGGGGGTCCGGCGCCGGCGGGCGGGCGGGCGGGGCGGCTGCAGCCCCCAGGCGGCTGCCGGTCCGGCGGCGGGGGGGTCGGGAGCATGTCGCGACCGGGACCGGCCCCCCGAGGGCGGGCGGGCGGCGGAGAACAAAGCGGGGCCGGGCGGGAGGGGGTGGGCGCGGGCATCAGCCCCGCCAGGGACCGGGCTCCGAGCAAACCCCGCCGGGGTCGGGAGCGGGGTTCGCGCCTCCCTTGGCGGGGGAAGGGGGGTGGGGGGGGCGGCTGCGAGGCTGCGATTTAATCCGCTGTCGCGATGTCACGGCGTGTAGGTGCACGGCAACCTGCTCATACAGGCGGGAAAGAATTTACTTTATTTTCTCACGGCGCCAGCGAGCAGGGCCGAAGGGGATAAGCGGACAGCTCGCCCCAAAGGAAACATACCGGTTTCCCTCCTGGTACTAAAAAGCCGGTATTCAGGCGAGGAGTGACGCCCCCCCGAAATCGGAGGCAAATTCTAGGACTGGCGTCATCTTATCGCCGATATATTTTTTTAATTAGGTGGCAGCTAAATGAAGAGTGATGTAGAACATTGTGAATATAATTATCCATTGTGCTGCAGAGAGCCGCCTATAGATCTTTTCTCTTTTTTTTTCCCCTCCCTCTCTGAAAACTACCAAGAACCTGGGGAATTCAAATAATGTTCCGATCCCTGTGCGTGGATGGAGCCTGTCAGACCCTGTGCAAGGGCTACTGACAAACACAAAGGGGCAACAATAACTGCACACCACTTACAGCACTGCTAGACTTATTCATTGTAACATAATAATTTTAGATGGTTGTTGAAGAGAAGCATATGTTTCAGGCAGACATCAAAAGAACAACTGGGCATTTAGATAAGACAACTAAAACTCAGTTTTAAAGTTTCAGATCTAATCCTGGGTAAAGACTGAACAAAGAGTCAGAGAGCAGAAATTATGTTATTTAAACTGACACCACCTAAATCGGATCCTTTCTTCTACAATTTCACATAAACACGGTGTGTGTTCATCGCATCCAGCCAGCTTCATTATTATTTATGTTACCGTACGCTGGCTGTGTGCAGTCAATTCATAATTGTCCAGTTTTTCTAATTAATCACAAAAGATTTTTGTTTTGCCTACAGCTAGTTCTGGGGTGACTCACAATGGCAAGCCAAAGCTCATACATCAAACACAGACCTTCTTTACTCCAGCCTTCTGCTGGAGGAGGCTGCTGGGCTCCCCTCACCACCACACTGCTCAGGGGGCATGCGCGGCCCCGGGCGAGAGAGGAGCCCTGCGTTCCGTCCTCTACCGTGTGACTTGTTATTTTTATCTGATGCTTGCATTCTCAGCCCAAACCCGGCCCAGAGATTTTTGGCAAGATTTCTTAATTCAGAGCGTTTGATTTCCCTCTCTCTCATATGCATGCGCATGCTCCCCTCTCGGGCTCTAGCAAGCTGTTCGAGATCTGTGCAGCTTCAAAGGAGGCGAGCTGGATCAAATATTGCGTAAACTTCTGCACTATCAATATTTTCTTAATGAGCTCAACGTAACCAGTGGATGCTAGCAGAGAGGCTGAGCCAGCTGCTGGATCTCTCCAACTCCCATAGCGACAAGGCTGGTTGGTGACATTTGTAGTAGGCCAGGTCGCCCGAGCCTCCTCCGCCCACACCACGAAGAGCAGCTACTCAGATGAGTAAACCCTTTTGGCTGCAAGGCGGCCACTTGTGGAAGTCTCATCTTGCCAACCTGAGCCAGAGGACAGGGATTTGACCTCTATTTCTTGTGCTGCCAGAGGCTTAGGCACGCAGAAGCTGTTCCGTGAACAAAGAAATGGGGCAATTTGGCTGATAACAGCATGACACTATGTTCTTTCTCCACACACATTAGAAAAAAATGCAATTCTTATTTTAAAAAAACTCACTAATTTTTTTCTTTTTTATCATTGATGAAGTTTGTACACCAAAAGTCATCCCAATTAAGATCAGTTAGATTCACATGAAGAGCAGAAAGCAACAGACCCACACTGCCTCTAAAGTGCACTCCAACTTAAGGCTGTTGTTAATTATGTGGAAGCTTTCTGGTAAGATGCATCTAACGATGCAATCTTCCTTGATCACATTCTGCCCACTGCTGGGTTTACAAGGAGTCAGCACAGTGGCAGGAGAGGAGCATTTTATTAATAAACCCTGCGCAGAACCCTGTGATCAGCCTGGGCATTCTGGAGTGAAAATGTCTGTGAAGCCAAAGTTGGTTTCTGTATGAGGAAGCACAGGCAAGCAAATAGCTACCGAGAGCAAAATGATAGGTTTTTAACAGCGTGGAAGAGAAAAATATGTTTCTGTATCTGATGGTACAGAGGAAAGGGTATCTCTGATTTATTACAGGAGATTTCAAGTGGAGCTCTTTGGGGAAAAATGTTATGTTTGGAAAGGCTGAAAACATGAATTAGCAAAAATTAATGTTTTCATAAACTTCTGTCATGTAGATTATTTAGCTGGCAGCAGATCCCTTTGCAGACTAAGGAGTTCAAAAAAAATTGGGGGATGGGGATAGAGAAGACTCCTTTTTTCATGTCACCTGGGGGATAAACTGTAATGTAAGATTTCTGAATGTACAGCCATACATCCCAGTGTGTCCCAGTTGAAGACATTGTGATGCCCCTGCTTTGGAACTTAGAGCACCCCTAGTAATCTGCTGTCATTTTTAAAGTCAGCCAGGAGAAGAGTACTCTGCAGAAACTCCTGCAGGACCAGAGTAAGATTTACACCTCTGCAGATAAAATAATCTGTCAAATAGCAGATTCAAAGGATAACCCATGAGAAATATTTTGAGGGATCAAGTCAAACTGTTTTATTCCCACTGCCAAACCCTAGTTTTCTGCCGCAGTGTTTGCTGCTTCACGTGAACATGCTCAGGGACTGCATGTGACAGGAACACATCCATCAGACCATCATAGATGGCCTCTCAGATATGCTGCTCTGATGCCAGGGATGGACTTTCAGGAGCCACAGCAAGCCCTGACAGTGCACTTTACTTTCCCCTTTCCCACCTGCCATCCCATGAGTTAACAATAGCAAAGTCTCCCTCCCTTGTTGTCAGCTCCTCGCTAGGACCCACCTTTGCCGTGGCATGTTGGCCACAATCAGAGGTGACACCAGCAGCCCCACCTGGGGCTGCTGAAACCCTGGTGATAGCAAGGCTGCAGATCCTGTGCTTCCTTCTGGCTCTTTTCAGTCTCAGGGAGCCAGATTGAAAGCTCACTGAGCCCAGGGGAATATTTTTCAATCAGCTTCAGCAAGCAGGCGAGGCTCCCATGGTCTATTGCCACCTCACTGTAAAGACCGTAATTTTGCTGGGACAAACTGCTTATTACCCAGTTGCAAGCTTAATAATAACCATGGGCTGTGATTCCTCCTAAGGAACTGAGGACCTGAATTAAATATTATTAATACCAACAATATTGCGCTAACACAGGAAAAATAGTGGTATTAATAGTAATGTTATCTTAATGGCAGTGTAAATATAAGGTAAGCAACATACCTGGCTTCTGAGGAGTGTGAAGCCAAATGATGATTTTCTCTCAGGGCAGTGATAAACAACTCAGTCATACTGAGTTTACAGTTTTAGTAATAATTGGCTTGAAGGGAAAAAAAATATATAAAGCGCAGTCACAGGTTAACTACATTATAATTACAGGGTGTAATTTCAGACCCTGCTCCTGGAGTGGAAGGCACAGTTTTTATCTGATCAGCCTCCGTGTGTAAATCCCTACTAGGTTTGGGGCTAAGCATTGCTGTGCTGGTTTTCAAAATGACTAAGCGGATATACAGAGATTGCAACCCGCCCCAGGTCACAGCAAGCTGGCAATAGGCTCAGGAGCGGAACCTCCGGCCAAGGGCACGTGGTCACTGGAGCAAAAAGTGGTGGCGGTGACTGTGTGGCCACCAGCACCCGTGGATCCCCACGCTGCCTAGGCAAGGTTTTGGAGCTAAACCTGGTCGTGTTGCCCAGGCTCACTCCGGGAGTGCCCAGGCTCTGCGGGTATGGTAGTCCTGACCAGCAACAGTAACGGGTCGTGTCGCCCTGCCGGAGCTAGGACAGGGCGTCTCCAGACATCTTAGGATATCCTGATGCCTGGTCACCTGACCAAAATACTCTGCCTAATTCCTCCTGAAACCAGCAAATAATTGGTCACACCACATGACTGAAAAAGGGACCTCCAAAAAGGCTTCTTTATGAGTAGCTGCAACAGGAAAAATGAAAGCTGAGAGCAGCATCAGGTCATGACTCGAGTGATGTCTTCTGGGGAAAAGATAGAAACCCATCTTCTGTTGTTGCTTCTTGGATTCTCACACAGACACTTTTCTATTTCACTGGAAAGCTGATTGTGAAACCAAGCTCCAGAAAGGGGAGGAGGAATGGATGCCATTTCTTTTTTCATCTCACCAGCCCCACCCCAACAGAAATCTGTTCAGATTCCACAGGGTCAGCCTAAAGCAGGGGGAAAGGTTAGCTCTTTTGTCTTTTCTTTTTTCAACTGTGTCAGCCCACACATTTCAGTCAGGACAAGTCAGGCCCCTTTTAACATGTTATCAGGTGCAGGGACATCCAGAAGCATGGGATGGCTTTTCCTACTGTGCTCTCTACAAGTCTCAACTAACTTACCCAGCCTCTCATGGTCTGCTGTATGCAGCAGTAGATACCGAGCCCAAGCAACTGAAATATCTGATCATGCTCCAATTTCATGAGCTTGTCCCATGAGCTAACTCAAGGCTCTGAACAAGAAAGTCAAACGTTTTCTCATTACAAAACTAATGCTTCTGTATCTCCTTGGGGAAACCAGAAATGTTACAAAGGTGTGTGGTGCCACTCCTCTCCCATCAAACCCTAAACCTCCGTGTCAAGCACGGTCCTTCTGTACCTCATCACTGGTGCCTCAGACAGGCTGCAAGGCAGGTTGGAATAACTCTCACCTTCATTTTCCAAGGGCCTGAAAGGCGTAAGCCACTCACTAATGAGCAGAAACGTGGGTCCCACGTTCCTTGCTGTGAAATACTAAAAACACGAGAAAGGTTGAGGGGAAAAGGGAAGCCCAAAATGGCAGAGGTGTCTGTTGGCCCTGTGGGGCAGAGTTATCATTATTAAAGCGAAAGCAACTTCTCTGTCCTTAAATGAGCTATACTGCAGATGGAAAGCTTACTTGGGAACCAGTGTAACTGCTTCCCAGTGGCATCGTATCAGCTGCAGCATTAAGCTGTTCCCTCCCTGACTCTGCGACTTGGCTCAGCACCCTCCTTCAGGATGCCCCAGGTCCCTTCTTGCTTGGTCAAGGCAGGTCCAGACCCAGAGGAACTATTCTGGCAGTGTCAAAAGGTCCTGCTTGCTGGATGCTTTGAGATTACTGTATTGGGTTTGCATGGCCAGATTTTGGTAGCAGGGGAGGAGCTACAGGGGTGGCTTCTGTGAGAAGCTGCTAGAAGCTTGCCCTATGTCCAACAGAGCCAATGCCAGCTGGCTCCAAGATGGACTCACCGATGGCCAAGGCCAAGCCCATCAGCAATGGTGGTGTCACATCTGTGATGACATATTTAAGAAAGGGAAAAAGATGCTGCACAACAGCCACAGCAGCTGGAGAGGGAAGTGAGAATACGTGAGAGAAACAACTCTGCAGACACCAAGGTCAGGGAAGGAGGGGGAGGAGGTGCTCCAGGAGCCAGAGCAGAGATTCCCCTGCAGCCCGTGGTGCAGCCCATGGTGAGGCAGGCTGTGCTCCTGCAGCCCATGGAGGTCCATGCTGGAGCAGATCTCCACCTGCAGCCTGTGGAGGACCCCACGCCAGAGCAGGTGGATGCCTGAAGGAGGCTGTGACCCTGTGGGAACCCCACACTGGAGCAGGCTTCTGGAGCACCTGTGGCCCCATGGAGAGAGGAGCCCATGGTGGAGCAGGTTTTCTGGCAGGACTTGTCACCCTGTGGGGGACCCATGCTGGAGCAGTCAGTTCCTGAAGGGCTGCACCCTGTGGAAGGGACTCACACTGGAGCAGGTCATGAAGAACTGTAGCCCGTGGAAGGGATTCATATTGGAGAATTTCATGGAGGACTGTCTCCCATGGGAGGGACCCCACGCTGGAGCAGGGGAAGAGTGTGAGGAGTCCTTCCGCTGAGGAGGAGGGAGTAGCAGAGACAATGTGTGATGAACTGACCACAACACCCAGTTCCCATTCCCCTGTGCTGCTGCAGGGGAGGAGGTAGAGAATTTGGAAGTAAAGTTAAGCCCGGGAAGAAGGGAGGATGGGGGGAAGGTGTTTTAAGATTTGTTTTTTCTCATTACCTTACTCTGATTTGATTGACAATAAATTAAATTAGTTTTCCTCAGGTTGAGTCTGTTTTGCCTGTGACAGTAATTGCTGAGTGATCTCTCCCTGTCCTTATCTCGACCCACGAGCCTTTCATTATATTTTTGACTCTCCTGTCCATCTGAGGAGGAGAGTGATAGAGCAGCTTTGGTGGGCACCTGACATCCTGACAGGGTCAACCCACCACAATTGTGATGAAGGAAAATGTTTCTCCAAGAGGCACGATGCAACTCCCCACATCCAGGCTAGTTCTGGTGATGGACAACCCACTGGGAATCAGAACAGGGACAGGAGTGGGGCACAAGCAGCAGCAGGAGAGACCCCACAGCTGAGCAGAGCTGCCCTCCAGGAAGGGGGAAGAAAGCACAGAATTTGCAGAAGGACCTTTTTGTAACAATTTGGGAATTTCTACTGCAGAGCCATATGAAGTTCTCTTCTGTATTTGCTTGACTAAAACATCCTCCGCTTGCACTGTTTAATAGGGAGCAACTCAACATGTTGTACAAGCTGATAATAGGTGCGCTTAATCTCTAGCACCTGCGCCTGTAAACTTTTTCCCTTCTTCTTGAACATGGGCAAGTCTCTGGGCATGTCCTCTTTTCTTTTAAATCACTTTTCTCTCAATCTTCATTTCTGCTACAGAGAATCTCCATGAAAGGGGTATTATTGCCCCTTGTCAGCCTGTTTATTTTGTAAAAGGACTTCAAATGTTCACATAAGACAACATTATTTCGAACAAGCCATAGCTGGGTGAGAATGAGGAAGCCTACCCAAAGTATTGGTATTTACCCCCTTGCAAAAGGCACTCAGGCAGTGGTGGAGCCCACTCTGCTGTAATGCTGCCAGAACCATGGGTTTCCTCTTATTTCTGTGGAAACCTTTCACAGGCACCCAGGTAGTACAAGCAGCATGGAACATGGCTGGAAGTGACTTCCTGTCAGTTGTGTATTAATGGAGTGGTAAGACAAATGTAACATCTTGACATGCCAAACATTTTTGCATGCTGGTGCAAAGCTGGCTGCTCTTGGACGGGGCTCAACTTGCGCAGGGATGCCTGCTGCACTGCGTTTCTGCCCCTGCGCCCTCGCCCACTCCCTAGTTAGTTGTCTAGTCCCCCTAACAAATTCTTTAAAATCCGGCATTTTAGTAAGACCTTTGGTCACACCTGGAGCGTATTTATATTTGCCAAAACCAAATCATTTCAAATAGATGGGGTCACTCAGGAAAAAGCCAGGAAGAAGATCAAATGGACTCCAAAATACCAGTATGGAGCTGTGAGGCAGGGAAGCTGCTTTCCCCAGGATGCTCAAGAACAGACCAAGACTGATGCGCTGCCCAGAGGGAGCTGATTTCTGCCCTAGATGCACCCCATGAATAATGGGGCATAATTCTGGTCAACCCTTACATTGCTTGCAGTGCACACAGGAGAGTCCTCACTATGTTCGGTGTCCTTCCTTGGAGAGTAGGCCCTACGCTGTGATTTTTTTTTTTTTATCAGGCTAAAGAGGATATATTTTATCATAATGGTTTCAAATCCAATGTGTACAGGCCAACACAAATAGGGTATTACAAGTTGAAGAACTGTACCTCAGGCACCATTTTATTAGAACTAGTGTTTACATCAAACAATACATCCTAAGTATTTCATATTAAGCTTGGACAAATCATTTGCCTGAGGATTAGGGTGTTGTGCCATTGAAATGTAATCCTTCTGTTGATCTTTTTTTTTTAAACTGCCAAACCAAACATGGTAAAATCAGTAACTGTTAAAAAACCAGAAAGGTGAAAACCTTAGCCTCAATTTGACGTGTTAAATAAAACAAAGGAAAAAACAGCAACGTGAGTTTGCAGGCAAGTATCTGAAGAGCAGGTCAGCTTTTCCCCTGCGTAGATCAGCAAAACTCTGTGGGGAAACAAAAAAACATAACGGTGGGTTTCAGTGCTCCACCACAGGGGGTAAGGAGGGAAGAGAGGGCTCATCTGGTTGCTCCCCATAACTCACAGCACGTGGGCATTTGTGCTGAGCAGAAAATCTGGGGAGTAGAGCAAGGGGCAGGAGTGGTGGCCAGAGCAGGCTGTGTCCCACGAGGCAATGCCCTGTGCCCCAGCACAGCCCAGGCAGAGTGACCTGCCCCAGGAGAAGGGTGGGATGGCACGAGGGAGAGACTCACTCTTCAGGGAAAGGGGATGGCCTCTTCTCCCAAAAATGGAGGAGTAGGTGTTGAGACATGACTTGCAGATGTGTAACAGAGAAGCAGGCAGCAGGAGCCCAGCCCAGCCAAAGTTTGTGGTGTTACACAAATTGGAACCAGGCTCGTCTCTGCTGACTTTGCAAAAGCAAGATGTGCCCCACATACACACCTCATCCCTTTTCACTACCCAGGAAAGCCCGTTTCTCCTCATGTCTTATACACCCATGGTATTTGCTTTTACATGCGTGCACTGCTTGGGCCCCTTTTAACAAAAGGCACCCCAAAGGGTTGAGACTTCGGGCACACAGGACACCCCTGTGTGATGGGGGCTGCCATCATGTACTGGAAGACAAAGCTTGACACCAAGGTTATCACAAAACACCTTCCTTCTCCCAACAGGGACGTAAGCTGAAGTGAGAGGCAATGGGACTATTACAGAGACACAGTCCCAGAACCAAAACCCATAGTAATGCCGTGTAGACTGTTCTCAATAAAAGCCCCATGGCGATGGCCAAGGAGGATACATTTCCATCCCAGGTAAGAAAATATAAAGCACAGTTCAGATATAAATGTCTGGTTGTATTGAGAGCAAGGACAGGGACACTGGCTCCAGTGAAGGAAAAGAGAAATCTTCCCTGGACCTCTACAGGATCAGCATTTCACCTGGGTGGTTTCTCTCACCTCCAGCAATGTGGTGGTTCTCACACAGTCACAAGTACTTCAGGTGTCTCGTCTCTGCTGTCTGTCCCTTCTCTTCTTCCAGAGCCAAGTCTCACTTCCCCTGTGGGTGCCCTCCATCCACCCCACACTCTTTCCCTGACTGGGCACCCCCAGACATCACTACCAAGCTGACAGCTGATTAAAGCTTCAGGACTCAAGAGGAAGTAAGGGAGGACACCAATTCTCTGTCCCCACCTCTGCTGCTCCTTTGCCAAGCAGGTTCACGTTCTTCAATCCCCCAGTTTCTCTAGAGAATCAAGAAGGTGGAATAGGTGCAATGTCAGAAATCAACATCTTGGCTTGGGTACAAGTGTGCTAATAATTACTGTTGTTAGTATTTCAGGGGAATCTGTATTTGCAAAATCTAGCACCTAATACCTTTCAGGAGTATGAAATAACAAGAGGTGAACTAGGTTGTGCAGCTACCAGTGAATGTCAATACCAGCACACAGTGCACTGGTCACTGGCTGTCATGACTACACCTACAGCAAAGACCTGCTCAGAGGGAACTGAGTCCAGTGAAACTCTGCTTCACTACTAAAGGCGTCTGCACTGCACAGCAGTCAGAAACAGTGACATGGATTGCTCACAGAATATACCTTGGGAGATACTGATACTTGGTATTTAAGGATATCTAGTTTTCTGTAAGACTTTTTACAGCCAGAATTCTCCAACAAATTACATTTGTATGCTTTGGTTTTATACATGTGTGTGTGTGTCTATTCATTTATCTATTTGTGTATAATACTGCATCTTTGGCAATGACACACTGAATAGATCTAGATCTTGATAGAGATGTAGATACAGACATAGATATGAGACATATATGAAGAGGTTACCCAACACTGTGACAAGTGATGGCATGTGGGCACACCCAAAATCCATGGGGCTGACCCCACAGTCAAACAGATAACTCCCAAGTTTAAAGCTAAGGTCAGGTTTAAGTATTTCTGCATAAAGAATTCAGCCATCACTGAGGCAATCACCTCCATCCCTTTGGAAATAGAGTCATTGAAGACGACAAGAAAAAAAAAAAAAACCAACACAAAGACACTCTTGCATCATTGGGAAGAAAATCAAGGATTATATCTAAGAAACTAACTAGTAATTTGCTAATATGCTCCCATACATGCACGCACACACACCAAACTTATTGCTTGTTTTACCATAGTTTAAAAAAAAAAAATTAATTGATGTTCTTCTACCAGCCGTGAGTTACAGACATTGCTAACTGAACTCAGCAGCAGCTCTTTGTCTGCTGAACTTTGTGGCTGCTGAGACATACCACAGACTTGTGAGGGCTCAGCAGCTCAAGCTGGGTGTGAGAGCCGCAGCGGTGTATCACACCCTGCAATCTACCCACCCTCTTGCCAGCCTCGTGGGCACCTCGTGCCTTGCTGTAGGTGGGCTGAACATTCAAAGTTGTGTTTGCTGCAGAGTGTCCACTATCATGTACCGCATTCCCATGCTTCTGTCTAGGATTTCCGGATTCACCAGATTTTGTGTAGGGGCACAAAGCTGCCAGTTTCATTGAAAATCCAAAAAGTTCTGCTCAGGCAATGCTTCCATGGGGTATCTAGATGCCCAAACATTTGAAAGTCTTGAGGCTGGGATCATGCTTGTCGGGTGTCCATTAACACATCTGGTTTGAGGTGGATCCACAAGATGCAGCGTGGATGCTGCCCAGTCCCTGCCCATAAATAAAAATTCATTGATGAGTATCAGGGCGTAAAAGAACTGCAGCAGTGACAAGTACCACAGTTTTCTTGCAAATAGCACAGTTAATACTTTTGAAAACAAATCTCTGGCTCAAAATTATGCTCTCAGACTCTGAGCATATGTCTGTCAAGTTGGCACTGCTGTGCACCCCTCAGCATTTTGTTAAACCAAACCACATACTGAGAGGTGTCTTGATATTTCCTCTCCTTATGGGCCCATTCTAGAAAGCCATGGTTCCCGAAACAGCAGCAGAGAAGGGGAGCGTTCGCACGCTGAAGCAGGGCTTGTACTAACTGGATCTCCCAGTAGGTCCCATCCTGTCTGCAGTCTCGGCGTAGTACCTCTGAACAAGGCACTGCTTTAAGACCCTCGCTTTGCCAAGGCTCCAAATAGCACTGGTGGCTGCTGCTAACTTTGCTTGAAGCAGAAATTTCACAGAGATGAGCTGGTTCAAAAAAAACCCCAACCAAACAAAAAACCAAACAGGAGGTAGAACCTGAAAAATTAGGAAATTATAAGCAAATAGGGAACACAGGGAGGAGTATTGCACACAAAGGGCAATAAACATATGGAATAAATTAGGGGAGTAGGCAATGGAAGCAAAGCATGTAAATGAGTTCCACAGACACCTAGATTTGCTGCTGGAGAAGGAATGGATGGGGGAGGAGGATGGAAAAGCAGGAAGGTGGAATTAAAAGGGTCTTTTCCTGTTCCCATGGCCTTTTCTCGTGGTTCTTATACTCTCCGTATGCTTAGGCATTGCTCAGACTCCAGATCAATAAGCACGTGATGTTTGTAGGTACCATATGTGTAAGCATACCTAGCACTCAATTTCTCTTGGTTTACATCAAATGCCCAGCCTGCCTTCAAAGAATAGCATTAGGGTCTCTATAGAAAATTAAAATATAGGTGTCTTAATTTTCCTGAAACCTCAAACTCTAAATTTTACTGTGCTCCTGAGAGGACAGGGGAGAGTATTGAAATATCCCAAAAAAAGAGAAAGCAGAAGGGAAAGAAATTCACAAAAGCATGTTCTGACTTGAAAGAGCAAAATACAGTACGCCTATTCATGGGACGGGAGCAACAGATTTTATAATAATAAAAATAACTTGGTCACAAGCTGGAGCTGCCAGAGGTAATCTTATAGCACTGGTTTTACTGGCACTTTGATGTCTTACCCAGAATTTAACACTACATTATTCACTAAGAGGTTTGTTCCCACCACGGGACATACAAACATCGCTGCTATTAGCACGAACAGGAGAGCCACATAAACGCAGTGGAGAGAATAGCCCCTTGTGCACGTATACTTTTTACTATAATGCTGCAGAGTTACCTCTCAGGGGGATTTTTTCACCCTGGAGCCCCACCGGGTTCACCTGCGGTGACAGGGTTGTAGCTGCGGCGGCGTTTGGCTCCCAGTCCCGGGCACCTACTCTGGGACTGACGGGACATCACCCCATTAGCAGGACAGAGCGGAGGCAAGACAGAGCTGTCCACTGCAGTGGAGGAGACACTAAGCATAGGTGAGCTTTCTCCTGGGTTGTGCAGGCATTTTAATTTATCCTAGTGCTAATAAAGCATTTACTGTAGCCCAGGCAGCAGACAGGGCTGAGAAACGGTGGTGGTGGCTGCTGCAGACAGAAAGAGCCGGCCCAAGCTGTGTAAACTGAAGGTTTTATGTGCTCTGCAAAGAGTTTCGTTTGAGCGGTATAGAGAGGTACAGACAACCTAATCTGCAGCTTGCACAAGGGGGCCAAGGCTGCCAAACGCCCGCCAGCCCTTCACAAAGGGAGCAGCGCTTCAGCATGCGGGAGGCTCCTCACCCGTGGCCCGTGGCCCTCGCAGAGGCACCGCAAGGCTGGACCCGAGCCTGCCACAGCGCAGGCAGCCAGCGCTCCACACACTTCCCTTAACATAACCCTTGGAGCTGGTACCTGTTCCCACGCATATTCTTACTTTCTTTTGCTACTTGGTGAATTTGGGATAAAACACAGGAGATTTTACAATCCCATTTGAATCACATCTTTAAAAAGCAAACAGTGCAGAACACCCACCACCACCATTTAGGCATGGCAAATTCACACATCAGGCAGGAATTAAAGTTGAATGGGAAACCTCTCTTCTCACCTTTTGCATTTGCAATATCTTTATATTTAACTTCTGAACATCTTCAGCAGTGAGTTTATAACTATAGTCTACGTCCTGATATCAGTCACAAGTGGGACTTAGCTAAAGCAAATTTAGTTCATGATTCCACCCATGGGTACAGGCCAAATCCTTCTTTGCAACCAATAATCTAAAAAAACAATTACAAGGTGCTTGTAGTTTGCTTCCTGAAAATTCACACTCTAGTGAAAACTCCTATCTTCCTTCTATTCTATATGTCTATAATATGCTTATTTCCCCCAGTGCACTGAAAGTCCTATACCACTCTACAGAGGGGAGCAGAGAAAAGTGGTTTACACCAGAGGTTGAAAGGCAAGAGGTTTGTATTTCTTTCCAGCCCTGTGTGGGGTGGGATGTTTGGCCTTGAACAACTTGGTGCTTTGATTCCCCTCTCACTAAAGGACTAACGTCGGCACTGTCCTATAAACCTGAGACAGAGGTGTCGTGTGCTGTGAATGCACAGTGCTCATATGGCTCTTGTTCCTCCTGGAACGGCTCTACTGATGAGTGAAACAGCCAAAGCTCCCACTTCCTCCGTTCAAGGTTGCTCCTCACCCTAGATCACAGGCGGCCTGAACCCAAGGCCTTTTCCTGCTAACAAGAACTGCCCAAATAGAGGTTAATTTAGGGGTAAGCCATCTGAGTGGGGTCTGTGGGCCATACATTTCCCAGGAAAATTGCTTCTGTCTTTGTAAGCCCCAACACTGGTGAAGTTTATCAGCTCTCCTGTCTAAGATGTATTATTACAATGGAAGGAGGAGGAGTAGCATGCTCAGCTGTGGCTGGGGTTAATCAAGTATCTCGGCGGACACTTAGCCACCTAAAAGTTCTGCCCAATCACTATGCAAAATGCCTAGCTAGAAGATGTTTTTTTAGGGGATGCTAGGGTATGTGTGCCTTCTGTTGCCTCAAAAGTAAATAATCATGGAAAGCACCATCCTTTTTTCCCTGTCTTCATTTCATATTATATCTTGTCCCGTGTTTAACAGTGGGTGAAATAAAGCCCGATCTTAACAGGATTCCTGTTGAAAAATGAATTGATTGACTGAAACACCAAGTAACAATGGAAACAGAATTTTTTTTTTTAGTAAAAACTCCTTCCTACCCTGGTGGCCACTTTGTGATAATTGGCAGAGGAGTCACTTCTGAATTTTGTCATACTGTTAATAAGATATTGCTGTATCTTCAGGTATCGACACTGTTGCAGAAGGTACAGCTAGATGCAACAACAGCTCTACTTTTACAGTCAAGGGACCCGTGAAAATCACTAAATTCAGAGCCTGCCAATCTCCTAGCCCCAAGATGTCAAAAGTTCTAGGGCCAGAGACACCAGAATATAACACTAGACCAACACAGAGACATAGATAGATGCATTTAAAAGAGGACAGATATTTGTATCACCCACCCTACAATCAGTTTTAGGTAAAACCAAAAAGTAACAAAGTCTCCTGGTAGCAAGACCTCCCTGACATCAGTGGGGTCATCTAGCTAATTCCCTGGGAGACACACAGGACAGGAAACAGGAGTAATTACGGAGTTTGGCCACCTTATGCTCCACAAGTTACAGCCTCAGGTACCAGCGTGCTGGCAATACCCCGCCACACCCCAGCAGCATGGAGGCTTCCGGGTGCATGGCTCCAGAAGCAACTTTCTCTCTCCAAGCAGGGCTGTGAGGCACACTGCAAGCCACCGCTCTCCCTTGACTTGCCTCTCCTTGCCTAGCTGACTTATCTGACTCAGAACAAAATTTGGAGAAGGACTGATCATGCCCTCACTTGCCTGGGAGGCATTGCTGAACCATCATCGGAAATGGCCTGATTGCTATGAACAAGGGGAAGCACATTTTGAAGAGGCCTAGGCAGGGATGCCAAGACATGTCACGCTGCTCAGCTATGTTCAGAGTCCTTTTGTGGAAGTTCACAGGAGGTGCTTAGGGACAGGATGAAGGGCAACGGTTGAGGAGCCAAAGGTCTGCCCACCACTCAGAGGACCCTATGGAAAAGGCCACCAGGATGCGTTCTGCCAGCAAGCTTCCTGTCGAATACCAGAGTCTGGGTCTGGGGGAGGCCATTGAATTTAGGGACAAACAACCCCTTTGAGGAGCAGCCAGAGAAATGTGACACAGACACAGAAGAAACACAGCAGTAGATGCATGAAACCATTCCCACCCTGGACACTGCCAGGGCGACAACGAAGAGGGAATCTGAAGTGACAGTACTGCTTTCTCGCTCAGTGAGGTGAATCCAGGACACAGGCACAGCTTAAAATGGGACTTCCCTGTCACTTTGGGTTCAAATCTTGCTGTTATTTATAAGCAGGGTTGTGGAGTTTGCTTCTTTTCCTTGAGAATTGTTCCTTCTTATGAGTTTTATCGGTAAAACCAGAAGAGAAGGATCTGTTGGTAAGGATGTGAGGGATGACGCAGTGCCTCAGCAGCTTAAACTCTTTGTCCAGATCTCCAAATGCCGAGGCCTGGGATTGACATTCCTAAAGTAAGAAGTCCCCCCGAACTCAATGGGTGCAGACTGTCCCATCTATCATCATCTGCAGGATCAAGCTCTCCATCTGGCATTATTAGATTCTCCCCTGACAAATGTGATCTTGAATAGCATAGACTCAAAGTACCCTTTTTGTCTTTATTTTCTAACTTCTACTTAGAAACAGACCAGCGAGTATTTTTGGCAAAATTTTCACCTGCTTCCAAGTTAGTCAGGCTGATCTTAAGATAAGGACATAGACACACAGGGATCAGATTTTTAAAGCACTGAAGTACCTGAAAGTGCAGAGAGACACCTAGCTGTTTCCCATTGTTCTCAGTGCAGAAGAACTGGGCACAGACTAGTGAATTTAATCCCAGTACCGCTATACTGGAAAAAATGTGAAGAACAAACTCAAGATCACAGAAGGAACACGGTGCCTTTCATTTCTCTGAAGTGTCAACAGCTTGCAAGCCATGTTTTGCAATTTAATCCACACCAGACAGCCACGTGTGTTGAGGACAATCTTAGTACAGGAGCCTGTGCTAATCAGTTATAATCAGTTATATTCCTTAAACAGACAACAAAAGCATGGTACTTGTGTATCATGTTATGATCCCATCTCCTCCTACATATTCCCTACGACAGAAGTAACAGAAGAGAGTGTAGGTCTTCCAGGTCCCAGTCTGGTTCCTAGTCTCCACACAGCCATCATCTCCATTGCCATCCCAGCACACCCACCAAGCCATCAAGCTGGCCAAGAGGTGAATGTGCAGCCCCGCTAAAAACATGCCCATGCAGAACATGCCATGAGTGTTCACACTAATAAAAGTGAAATGTTGACAAGTTTGGGGCCCTAAACATGTCAGCATTTATTCTTATGGCTTAACTAATCATTGTGTGTAATGTTGGTTAAGAAAATTTACACTTCACAGTGAATAATGTATAAACCAAGACTCACATGAGGGCAAATTTTTACAAAAAGAACAGTAAAATGCTTCAAAATTATACTGGCAATGGAACGGCAACCAACATGGCAACTAGACGCAATGTTAATCAGATATGAGCAAAATGAACCAGAAGATTATTTTATTAGCCTGGGAAAGATGGTCAAGCTCCTTCCAGCTCTCATTTACCATTTCCTTTAAGGTGACGATGATGACAATTTTATTATTAGATTCAAATTCCTCCTGTTGTTTTTATCTCAAGAGTCCAACTGGCTTTACAATAGGGTAGTTACTTAAGTCATTCTCAGGGATTCAATTGTGTACAAAGCTGCTGCTGCACTGAATTACTTTTCTTTTCAAATCCATCTGTCCGATGCTACTTTTAATATACTCATCCTGATGAGAACTGCACCCACACCACCACACCATGCCTCACACAAAGGGGACTAAGGAAACACATCTTAGCTTCTCCAAAATCAGTGTTCTAGGCTGTGAACTTCACTTAAAGCCTGTGTTTAGGAGACAGGCAGGGCACTGTGGGCACCCTCACAGCTTCCCGCTCAGCTCCTAAATCTCTTGGGCACCCTAGCACAAAGAAAGCAATCACAGTGTCAGGGCTGCCTTGCAGCACACGGGATGCTTGAAGCCCTGTCTGAAGTAGCTTCTCCCCTTGCGAGACCTGATAGCATATCTTCAATCAATCAGCCCTGTGCAGGAGCCTGCACGCCCTGGAGGGATGCAGAGCAGCGCCCATTCCAGGAAGCACCCCTGCGATGCCAGATATTGGGGTTCAGCATCCCCAGGTGCACTAGTCAAAGGCCACTGCAGGATTAAGTAGCATGAACCTATGCTTGCAAGTGGGAAAAACGAGCTGCAGCATCCCTCCCTCTCCAGTCCTGCCAGCGCTCCCTGCAAAGGGCAGTGGGATCGCTCTGCAGGTGTTCGCTGAAAACAGCACATAAATGTTTCAAACACCGCTGTATAGGTTTCATTCCAAAGCCATAAAGAAAACGGAAGGTGGAGAGCCCCACCTCATGCCCTCAAATAACAGATATTCTTCTCCCCCCATACGATTTTACAGGCTGAGGAGTGATGTTAGCTGAAACGTCTGTTTGACAGCTTTTCCTCAAAAACTCAGCATAAAACCAGTCTCAGAAGTGTTAACAATGTTGCCTGGAGAAGACCTCTTGGATTTACAGGCAGTAATTAATACTTAACCTTTAGCTCCAGTGAGGCAGCTGTGCCACAGGGTCAGTAGGAGTGACCATGTTGGTAAACGATAATTGCACTGCACATACAGCCCTGAGCTGAGCACCCTACAATTATATGGGAAGTTTTCCTGGGCCTCTTGCAAAGGCCCTCAGGTTAGGAAGGTGTCACCAGGCAAGCTGGAAAAGACCCTTCTCCCTGTGAGACAGACTCTAACAGCACTCTAAGGCTGAAGCCTCTGAGGACAAAGCACAGACAGCACCTAAGAAGGATCCATCAGGCCACCTATGTATTGCTGGTAGCAAGAGTCGGGGGGTGGTCTCTGCTGTACACTGAAGCATATATTCAATACCCTTGAGGCACTCTGAGTTGGTCCATCAGGCCAGTTGAGGGGGAATAAATGGGCCATTGAGCTCAGGTATACTCTGTTCCCTGTGATTGCCATGGGATGAGAGAAGCACTGCTCCCCACTCTCCCTGATTTGACTTCCACCCCAATTATGTCCTCTCTTTGGGGTGTGATTACCATCCGTAGGTCTCCTCAACTGCTTTGGCTGAAGGAACCCCTTCCCATCACTTGCCACACTGGTGGATGGGAATGCCTTGGGTGCAGCCTGAGATGCCTGCAGGCACCAAGAAAGTCTCCTGCAAAGATGGATGAGGGTCTATGGAAAGCAGCAACACTGTTGACTCTTCACAGAAGACCCCTCTTCTTGACACCTGGCCAAGTCTGGCTCCTCTGGAAATAAAATAAACAAACATTAGAAGAGGCTGTCTTCCATATGAGTCCAGGAAAAGACAGTTTGCCTACTGTCAAATATCAGTAATTCCAACCAAACGCCAATACCAGCAAAACACCACTATGGATATTTATAAGAGGCCAGGTCACAAAGTCTTGAAGTCAGTCATGAGTCATGGCTGCAGGGGCTTCATCTGACCTCTCTCATACTGCAGGCTGTTGTCTTTTACCACCTTACCTCTATATTGAGCCCAGTCAGTTGGATTAGACTCAGTCATATCTTCTGTGTGGACATCAGCTCCTCTGCCAAAATACAGTGAGGAATGGGACTGTTGCTGCCCTCAGTAGCTTATTCAAGTGGTTAATCGCCTGCATGTGCCTTATCTCACATTCGAATTTATCTGGCTCCAGCTTCTGGCCTCTAGTTTTGGAGAAGGTCCCTTCTGTGCCAGGTATTTTCTTCCCGGGGCGGTATTGTCATGCAGGGCACTTGTTGCTCACTGCAGGCTTCCCCTCCCAGCTGGTGGCACCAGCCCCAAAGGCAGAAGCCGAGTCACAGCCTGACACTAAGTAAACATCTCGGCTCCGTTTGAATGGAAGGGCTGTCCAAGCGGCCTCCAAACCAAAAATTTAAAAAAAAAAAAAAAAGAAAGGTTTTCAGGGCTCTGCTGTATTTGTTTTAGTTCCCCTTTGCCATCTGGGGAAGGGGGAAAGGAGAGGACAAGGGCCCCTCAGCCCCCTTCTCCGAGCCCTTCCAGCCCTGGTCGGGCATGTGTTCGTCCCACCCTCGCCCCTGCGCCAGCTTACGGCTCCCCTGGAGCTGAAGAGCGAATAAGACCTCTGGGATCTGGCCTCTAAGCTGATAATTGCAGCCCCTTCACTGGCACAAGGCGACTCTCATGCCATTTTGACCCAAACTATGTCTTCTTTCTGTATATTTTTAATTAGACTCAAGAATGCAGAAAAACCAGCGTGAGATCCTTTCATTCCCCTTTGTTTAATATCTGTTATTATGACATTAAGTGTAGGGTTTTGTTGTGGTGGAGAGTTCAAAATCCCCCTCAGTTCTGCTGCTGTAGCCATGGGTTTGCGTACATTAAAGTGGTCATTTTCGGATTAGCTCTTCTTTCCCTTTGATGCGTATGAAACGCTGAGCCAGTTAGTTGGAGAAGGCATTTTTACCTCTTTTGTTGCCCTTCCTCACAACAGCGGAGGGGAGAGGACGAAAGCCCCCTGGCTCTCTTAAATCAGAAAGGAATTTCCAAAGGGTTTAAAGCTTTACTTGCTACTTCTGTCTGGGGTTGCCTGACGAAAAATAGAGCAAATTTGTTTTCAAAGGAGCAGGCGACGAGGAGCCTCGTATTTGCTGCTGCTGTTGTCGTTGTTGCTCGTTTGCCTGTTCCCTGGGGATTCGGGAGTCCCGAGAGCAAAACCGGCGCTGAGCAGCGGCACAGCTCAAAACTTTTCTCTGGGATATGCATGTTTTAGTGGTGGGAACTGGCATTTGGGGGCAATGAAAGTTTGGGGTTTTTTTTCCTCTTGTCTCTTCTTTTTTGTCTTTTTTTTTTTTCCTTTTCTTTTTGATTTGGCAGTTAATAGGAAGCAGAACGAAGGCTTGATTGAACAAATGCTAGATTTCACGTACGCTTCACATTACACCAACAGTCCTATGATTTCTTTCCATCTACATAAGACCTACACTCTGCACGGTTATTTCTGTGGGATGTCTGGTATTTTCTTCCAAGAGAACATCTTCCAGCCTTGAGCCCTTCCCACCTTAACCATTCATATCATTACAACTAATCCTAAGGGCTTTCAATTAAAATAAAATTGAGTCAGTTAGAAAAAAAAATAGGGAAAAAATGGTTATTTAGAAAAAAAAAATAAATACACAAGCACAACTTTTCTGCCACCCTAGAGATCATCCCAAATATTCGTGTGAAAGTCGGGCAAAACTGGGGAAAGGGGAAGAGGGGAAGGTCAGGGTGGGGAGGGGGTGTTTATGTCAACCCGGCTCAATGATGGACTAATTCGCCTGAACGTGAAGTCACGGCCGCGGGGCATGTGAAGTCACGACTCCTCCAGGTGACAGGTGCGGCAGCAATTCGGGAGGGAGAGAGGGAGGGAGAGACGCAGCCTCTCCCGCCCCCCCCCCCGGCCCCCCCCAGCCCGGGAGCGGGGACTGCCCCTGACAGCGCGGCTCCTCCGCTGTGCACACAGATGGGGAAGCGGCGCTCAAGAAATAGTCCTGATCCACCAGAATTATTTTTACCTTAGGAAACCTGCTTCCTTTTTTTAAAAAAAAAAATTATTTAATTTTTTTTAGGCGCTAATACGTGCCTAATCAGCGAGATACGGTTTAATTTAAAAGCCAATAGACTGCAGCTGAAGTACGCTACAGAAATCCGATGTAAGGATAATTTGGAGTATTCAAAACCGCTGAGTCAGCGGCGGAGCCCATCTCCATGGCTAGAATATTGTTTCTAACTCCCGCTGCTGTGTTTCACTTACTGTTATACCGATTGTGTCGTGTAATTATTGTTTGTTTTCCAAAAATGTAATTACTTTTTTTTTTCTTTGTTTCCTTTGCAACGTTAAATCTGCCAAATGCCTGACTAAGGCAGCTCCGGAAAATAAAATGAAAAAAAAAAAATTAAAAAAGCTAATGAAAGGGGGGGAGGTCTCTTTCTCTGTAGCCACAGATTTTCTCTCTCAGGCACCTTCTTGCGCCGACGATTTAATAAAAATACCGGCACGTGTAGAACAAAACCTTTGGAAGCGCCCAGCCCGGTTTGAGGGAGGCACCGGCTCCCGGGCAGCCCCACGCGTTTCTCGGGTGGCTTTCCCTCCTCGCCGCGGGCGCGGGGGGGGGACGGCGGTTCCGCACAGAGCAATCTGCGAGGGGGGTTAATAGTAATAAGAACGGTAATAACGATAATAACAATAAAGCTGTTGAGCTGTTTGCAGCCTGGCGCTGGGGCCGGGCTGCACGGCGGGGCCGGGTGGCCGAAGGGGAGGGGGGGTCTGGAGGAGCCGGGGAGGGGGGGGTCGGGAGGGGGGGTGTTCCCCTACGTCCCCGCCGCAGGTACGTGGCGGGGAGCGGAGCGGCTGCCCGCGGCGGCCGCCGTCCCCAGGCGGGAGGCGACGGGGATGGGCGGGGATGCGGCCCCCCCAGGCAGGAAAGCGGGTCCCCGAGCCGGTACCGGCCGCTCGGCGGCAAGTTTGGCTCCGGGGCCGAGGGAGGAGGAGGAGGAGGGAGGCTAGAGGATGCTGACCTCCCGCCGACACATCGCGTTGCTCTTCTTGGGGCAACTTTAAAGGGTCGGCCCGGCGGAGGCGAGGGGGTTGTGCAGCGAGGGAAGGGGCTGGGGTGCCGAAATGTGGGGTGCCGAAATGCGGGGTGCCCTGCGGCTCTCGCCACGCCGGGGGTGTCCCGGCCAGAGCAGTGAAACGCTCAGCAGTGAGACTGGCGCTCAGCGTTGCGCCGGGAGAGGTTACTCGCCTTTCCCTCTTCTTTGATGCACAATCCGGGAAGAGTGAAACCGTGTAAAATCAGCTCTCCCCATAAATTATACCTGCTTTAGTCAAAATGGTGCAGAAGGGACAAATCCCCCTCCACGCCAGCAAACCTCCCCTTGGCGTCCCCGGCGGCTTCTCCGGAAAGCACCGAGGGACCGGGCAGCTGAAGGCGCTTCCCAGCGCCAGAAATTGCTGCCGGGCTGGTTTTGGAAAGGGGGTGGAAAGGGTGGGAAAATCTCGCCCTCGCCTTGCCTGGGTAGGAGGATCAGCCGCGGTTACTCCTGTCCTCAGGAGCGTGGGTCCTCAGCACGGAGAAACAGATAGTCCCTGAAACCGCAGATTTTATTTCTGGCAAACAATGCTCCCCCAGCCAGCGTTTGTGTGCGAGACAAGTAATTGTGCTCCCTTGCTTAAATAAATCATTGATGGGTGAAATTACACATGCTCACTTAAAATGTAATGTGATTAAGAGATTATGGGATCGCAGTTAATATGTTGCCTCACAGCTTCTGGACCCAATTCCTGACACCAGAAATCTATCAGCCACAACTGTCCCTCCGTGCGGGAGGCGTCTCCTCCTGCCACCGGCAGCCGGGGGGAGCTGCCCGGGGGAGGGGGGGTGGATCTCCCGCCTCTGCTCCCCGCGGGGACCAGAGAAGGTGAGAGGCAGCGTCAGGTTTGCGCTCAAATAAATAAATAACTTCTTCTTGTTGTTGTTGTTTGGGGGGAGGAGGGGAAAAAAAAAAGTTAAATGGAAAGGCAGGAGACGGGGTGGGGGGGGAGGCGAGGGGTTGGGGCTGCGCCTGCAAGCTGATTACCTCTCATCTGAAAGCTGCTCCATTTCCTCACACATCGGGTAAGTCCTTTATCATGAGGTGGCACAAGCCCTGCCCGGGGCTATTGGTCGCCCCGAGGAAGGAGCCGGGATGGCAAGCGGGATCCTATCATCAGGCTGCATAATAACCCCGGGCTCGCCACAGCTGCGCTGTGACCCTTTGTGATGGAGCCGATAGCGCTCCCGTGAAATAATGTCCTCCTTTTGGGTGTGAAATCACCATGTTTATTAATTGAGCTAGACATGAGGGTTACCTTTTTCTTTCCAAGCCATGAAAATTTGTGATTCAGGGCAAATGGTTCCCCCTTCCCCCCCGCAAGTTGTGTTGCCAAGGGGTTGAGAGAGCAGGACCAGCTGGGGGAGAGGACCTGTTTTGGAGGGTCGAGCGGGACCGGGTTCCACGGCAAGTTCAGAGCAGATTCACGCGCAGACACCCCACACCCCGCTCAGCAGCAAAAGCAGCCCGGGGCAAGCACCGTGGGGAAATGCAAAAAGCGCCCCAAAAGGATGGAGGCCAGGGCGAGGGGGGAGCGGGATGCGCACCGCGCAGCCTGCCCGGGCCGCCACGAGTGGGGATGCGCGGCCACGCCGCGCCGCGGGATGCCGCGCAACCCCACGCACGCACTGGGGGAGGTGAGTCTTGCCAGAAGAGTACGGCTCTCCTCTCTCCCCACGCACTTTGTGTGTGTGTGTGTGTGTTGCAATTAGGCTTCTAACGAGCTTATTGCAGTTTGTGTTTCTGGGCCAATAATACTTGTATTTAACCTAATTAAAGCCGACCTTTTAAAAGATCTGAAATATAAACACGCCTTTTTTTTTTTTTTTTCTCCCCCCCCTCCTTTCCTACTCTGGTTTAGCAATTTAACGTTTGAATCTCTGGACTGGAACGTGCAACCTTTCACCAGAGCACGGAGTGAGGGAGGGAGGGAAGGAGGGGGGGGAAAGTAGCAAAAACCTGCGGATGAGGCGGAGGCACTGGCTTTGCCCGAGCACCCGCGACAGGCTTCCAGGTAGGCAGCTACCCCCCCACTCCCCCGCCTCCTGGGGCGAGATCCCCCCCTTCCTCCTCCTCCTCCTCCGTGCGCAGGGGGCGGCAGGCAGGGAGCAAGCCGGGTGCCCCCCAAGACTCGGCACCGCTGCCTTGCCGTGGGCCGGGACCCACGCAGGGACACCCTGATCCCGGGTGGGGGTGTAGGGGGGGCTTCTCCCTGCGCGCCCAGCAGCCGCGCGATTTTCAGCCGAGCGCTGCCTGCCGGGGGAAGGGGGGGGGGGGGGGGGGGGCGGGTACAGCTGCGTGGGGCCCGACACGAGCCTCCCACTGGAGGCAGCGGCGCTCCTGCCTGCCTGTCCGCCGCTTCCCAGCCGGGGTGAGGCTGAGAGCCTGGGCAAAGCCCCCCAAATAAGTCGGTAACGAGCGTGTGTGTGTTGATGCCTTTTACGCCCATCACACAGGAACTGAACGAGCCTATTTCCCGTGAAAGCCCACCCTCGCAAAATTTCAGCGAGGTTTTTTTCCGATCAGTGGGAAATTTAAACTTTTTTTTTTTCTTCCCGGGCAAACCCGATTATGTTAATTTTTATATTTTTTATTTTACTTTTTTTTTAACTGGGTAATCAAAATTATCCTTTTTTTCCCTCCGCTGAATGACATTACAAAGAATTTTGTTAAAGAAAGCCAGACTAATTGCTGCCAGAAGAGTCTTTTCATAGAAAAGTCTGTTTTTCATAAGGCAGTTTCTGTGGGTGTTGCGGTTAAATCCAAACCTAGTGGAAAGGAGATTTTTTTTTTTTTTAAGGCGATTTTTCTCAGCAGCAGGAAAGACCTACGCTTTAGTTAGAAACTATTCAGAGACTCACGGGGCAAACCCTGCGAGGAGAAAACGCCGGCGCACTGCCGAGCTGTCTCCCGTTTGCGAGGTGGCCCTCCCTTCTCCCCCAGCTGCTCTCGCCCCCCGCCCCGGCCCGTGTGTCCCGGTAAAGCCCCTCGCAGCTCCCGGGGGGCAGCTTCGCCCGGGTCGGGGCTCTACCGGCTCCCCCGGAGCCTGGGGCGGGGAGGACGGAGGGGCGGTGGGGGGTGAAGCGCGGGCATCCCGGCGGCTCCCCGACACGCCGCTCCCTTGGGAAAGCCGCGGTCCTCACCTGCGGCGACGCCACAGAGCTGATGGGGGAGGCAGGACCCCCTCACCCCACCCCCCGGAGGCCCCGGCAGCCAGCACGGCTCCCCAGCCGCAGCAAGGCGGGCAGGTTAGCGGGCAGCGCAAGCGGCCTTCCTGGGAAAGGTGGGCCCGTAGGGGGGGGGGGTTCTGACCCCCATCAGCCTCCCAGGCAGCTGCGCAAAAAGGAAAGGTGAGAAAGAGCTAAACGGTCCCGGAAAGATATACAATTTTTTTTTTTTTCCCCCCTAATTTTAAAATTTCCCTCGGTTAACCATCCTGCCTTCCTCTCCGTTCAGTCCCTCAGCTCGGGGCTCCTAGGAGGAATTTTTAAGATCCTTCGCAACATCCACAACCCCCTCGCCTGAAGGTGAATAGAGGAAAAACAAAAACAAATAAATAAGAGACGGAGCCCTTCTCTGCCGCGGGGCAGAGCCTGCCCCACGCTGCCCCTCCGAGGGTCCCGAGTCTGCCGGGGGAGGTGGGGGGGGGGGGCGTGTAGGAGCACCCCCGCCCCTCTCCCGTGCCCAGCAGCTCTGTCCCGCCGGGCGAGGGGGGAAAGTCGGGGTGAGGGCAGGTTCCTGCACGCCCCCCCCCGGCTTCCCCCGGCCATGGAGAGTCGCGGGAGTTTTCCAGCCGCTAATTCCCAGCCCTTGCCCTGTCACCAGCAGCACAACTACCAAGAGGTGGAGGTTTCACACCCCCCTCACCCCCCCCAGCCTCTTTCCGCCTGGCCGTGCTGGCTACCGGAGCTGCCTCTCTTCACCGCAGCAGGGAAAAGGGCCCGAGAGCTTTTTTTTTTTTTTTTTTTTCCCCCCAGCAACAACATAGTCGGACGCCTTTGCAGGCAGAGCAAACTCAGCCCGGTGCTGCTGCTCGGTGGCCCTTTTGTTCCCGGTGGGGGGACGGGGGATCCGGCCCGGCTCGGCCCCGCCGGGGCTGCGGGGAGCCCGGTCCTCCCCTCCCTCCTCTCGCCGGAGCGGGGACGTGATAAAAGGAGACAGGGCTCTGAAAGGATTTGATTGAAATGGCGTGTGCCAAGCTGATGGGAGCCAGCGAGGGACAAAGCGCCGAGGAGCCATGGACACTCGAGCAATTATTCCTCCACGCTGAAGGTGGATTAGTGCAATGGAAAGAAGCATATGTTCGGCCTGGGGCGACACTCCCCCTGGCTGGGTTTAGAGAATGAGAGCGGAGAAAGAGGCTGAACCTGGAATATCAACTATCCTGGAGACAGCCCACCCCACCCCCTCTTCTCCCAGCCTCTCCAAAAGTCTCAGGGATGAAGAAGATAAATACACACGCCCATAAAGATAGATAGATACGCACATGCACACAAACACTCATAAAGAGAGATGCACGCACACCTCCACATACAGCCGCTCTGCACACCGGCACACAGACAGACAGGCAGGGAGAAAGAGGCACCCTAGGTGAAAAACCTCCCCGGGTATGACAATAAGAACAAATAAACAGACGGCCTTCGAGAGGGTCGTAGCAGCAGCCAGTTCTGCTGGAGGCTCCAGTTTCCCCAGCCTTTTCCCAGGAAACTTTCCAAAAGCAACTGCAGTGAGGGACAGGGTGATCTCTGTCTCCCCCACCGGGGCCCTGTCCAGGCTCTCCTGGAGACACAGGGCAAAAACCTCAATTGCCCCTTTTCCATCTAATTTTCTTCCAGGCTGCGTCCATCTTCTGCTGTCTCTCCCTTTCCCCAGCTCCCTGCAAAACCCCATCCTTTCCAGCAGGATAGCTGCAAGCTCTCACAAAGGCACAAGGAGGTCAAGAAGCCCCAGCAACCAGCCTGTCAGCCCCCATTCAAAACACTGGCACCCCAGGAGCAGCCTGCATCCCAGCTCTGTGGCAATGGGATACCCATCAGCTTTTAGCCTGGATCATCGACACCCATATTAAGAGCTACAGGCCCCAAAACCTCGGCAGGGATGGCAGGAGCATCTTTTTAGCCCTATTATGGTGTAGCTCATTAGGCCTAATGGGGCCAGGCACAGACTCTGCCCCCCACCCTGCTGTCCCACTGCCCTTCCCCTGCCTGGGCGCAGCAGCATGTGCCGCAGTGTGGGGTGAATCCCCAGGTATCCGCCGAGCCGCCCCACTTGCAGGGCAGAGAGGTAACCTCCATCACAGGAGAGAAATGTCCACAGCATCAGAGGAGACACAGGACAAACACAGAGAGCAGCGTCCAGCAGCAAGAGAGAGGGCAAGGAGGATGCGCTGGAGGGAGGGAGGGGAGGAAGCCTGCCAGCAGGCTTAAAAGTGAGGGAGGGAGGGAGAAAGAGAGAAAGAGAGAAGGAAAGGGAACGTAGGTCTTCCATTCCTCTGGGAGCTCCAAAAAATGCTCTGCTCTACAACCAGAAACGTGCCCCAAATATTTCACACCTCCGCTTTTTTATCCTCAGCTTTGGGGATCAGGGTGGATCAGACACAGAGAGAAGGGGGCTGGCTGTGCCCAAAGCAGCGCCAAGGCAGGAAGTTTTGCAGGATGAATGAGCGGGTAGGCACATAACCAAAAACCTGGTGTAGAAGCAATATACATCCCTCAGCCTGCGAGCGTAACTGCACAGCCCACACTCCTGCTAGAAAATAGCTCTCTATTCAGAGCCACTGCATCTGCTTTCAATAGAGTATTACAAAGGGAATTAACTATACCACAGGCAACAACAGCAATGGGGCTTGAGAGCATCTCTGGACAGGGAAGGTCTTCCTGTAGATGCTGCACATCTCATATAGAAACTAGGATGCGTGTGCATGTGTGTGCACAGCACACTCAAGCAACAACATGGTGAAACAACTCGCACTTCACCCCCGGCAGTCCTCCAGCCTCCTGCTCCGAACACCCTCACCTAGGCTCTGCTTTGCCAGTTTACCCTCCTTACCCTGGTTTGAAGGTGTCTGCGCAAACGAGCTGCGTGACTACGAACAGGACAACACACGTGAAGCTTGGAGTAACCTCAGGGCCCTGGTTTCGAGAGGGAGGGACTCACATACTTGTGCGGGGAAACCACAGGCTTTGGGTACTGACACCTGCCTTGCAAAATGAGGGCCTGACAGCAAAGCCACTGGGAACCATCAGGTCACTCCTACCCTACCAGAAAGCTCTCATTAGTCTGACTCTCACACCGCGTTCACTCAGTGGAGGTGCTCCAGCCACTCCATTAGTTAGATAAGAAATTTTGGCCCTTTGGGCCACGGAAGTTGAACTCAGCATCAGAGAGACATGATTACAGTGGTTGTAAGAGGGAATAAAAGGCCACAGATCAGTCACCTTTATATCTACAGCACCAGGCACCAGAAGAGTTCAAGGACACAAATCTTTACTGCCATCATAAGCTATATTTACCCTGCCTGAAATATCAGCTGTTTCAGCCACCCAAGCAAGCAGAGAAACTTCAACTAGATTAAGAGAAACAAGGCTATTTTACTATTCTGAAGCTGGCAAGGCTCCGCAGTAATGGGTCATGAAAGAGTTTTACTTTTCCTCAGTTTCCAATCTCTTGCTTTAAACTACTTGTTTCAGGGAATTTGGGATCACTAAAATAAATACTGCAAATAAAGAGGCTGCAGCCTATGCAGAATAAATGATTTAAGAACTGGACTTGGTTGATTTCTTTTTTCCTCTATACTGGAGATAAAAAGAAGGAACACATACTAGTAATCCCTGCTCATTTTCATGGCCATTCTTGCACCTGTAACTCAAATAATGAAGCCATTTGTTATTTATATTGCACTTTCCCTTCCATTCTAGATTTCTAATGATCTGACCCTGTTTTATGGCCCTGACAAAGCCTGAAACTGGTGTGGACTTCCAATAATTGAACGATATAGGGAAAAATCTTTAGCTGGAATGAAGCAGATGTTAGCTTCATGCAGTCCCCTAACTTGATTATTCTTTGGACACGTTAGACAAGCATTAGTGATTGATAATGACGCTAATTAACCCCTTTCCTTTCCAAAACAGCAAACCAACACCAGCAGGATTCCACAAACAACACACACAAAGTACAGTGTATATCAATACCCGTTCAAAGTGGATCAGTGACACAACTTCACTGCCCAGTGCTCGACAAAAACCTTCTCCCGCCAACACCGAGCCAGCTCCAAATCTGCTCTAAGAGTTAACCGCTCCCGCCGCTGACAGGGCAGGGAGCAGGGACACAGCCCTTCGCTTCCGAAAAGGTGCCCGGAACAGAATCAGAGGCACCATTTAGCTTTTACACTCCCGACCTTTCGCATTTGATTATCGAGACAGTTTAAATCGCTCTGCCCTCACTAGCTGGGACGGGATTCACATCGCTCCCCGTTGGAAGGGCGCTTGTTATTTTAGCCACACTTTGCAAACACGAGGGCTGGCACTCTGGGAATCTGGTCTGGGCTGAGACATGAACGTAGCGAGGAGGGAAAGGGAAGTGCACATTCTGGAATTTAAATGCGAGGCAGAAGACAAGTAAACAAACAAGGAGCTGATCTGATTACGCAGTCGAATTTATCATGGACAATAAAGAAACCGCCTTTAAACATAAGGGTTTGGATAAATGAATACTCCTAGCAAGTGAATAAAATGTATTCAATTAACTAAAAACCTCATGCACTTCTGAACTGAAGTGGAATCGACTGTAATTGATTTATTTGAAACCAGAGGTTAAGGACTGAATTAGCTAAGTACAACTGGGTATTTCAAGCCACTGACTTCTCAAATGTCAAATCCCTTCTATTTTAAATATTATTTCAGCTGCAGGGCATTGCTGTCCTGATGGCTGTTCCACCAGTTAAATCTCAAATTATATTAATATTCGATTTTTGGAGGGTGGGGTAAATTACGGTACAAAGAGGAGGGCTGTCCTTGTTCATGGTGAAAGAGCACCGAGCTGTATTTTGGTTCACATGTAGGAATTAGCTTAGCGTGGCAGCAACGGTCTAACATTCAGCCACTGCTCACCCTCATTTCAGCCAATCTGGGGGAAAAAAATAACAGCAGACTTCTGTTTAGTGTATAAAAGCATGACCTAGAATTTCACTGCTGCGCCTTGATCACGACGTTAAAAATGCATCCAAAGAACGCTAAAGTAATTAGCACGTTTTAGTAACTGCATATTGGTCACAGCAGAAGAGGCTGAACCAAAGCCAGTCTGATTTCCATTATCGCCTGTAAAATCCTTCCTTAGAAATAATAGTAATAAAGAAATCTATGCAAGGTCATTTCATTTCTGTTTTCTGGTGGCTTGCTAATGCAGCAGCAGGATACTTAAAATGCGCTCTCCTAGCATAAAGTAGCTAATTATATCTTTAAAACATTATTTATTATGACCTTATAATGTTCTAGCATAAGACTGCTTTATACATTGCCCAGTATAAAACGATTATATTGGGTACAGGTTTCAAAAAGTAACAAGCATCTGTAAATCCAGATATGAATGAATGGTATTTAATAAGATTGTTTTCGTTTAAAAATGAGTATTTATGTGTTGCTGTAGAAAGAGCAGCAATGTATTGCTGTTTATGAATGCTATTGTGCCTGAGGTTAGGATCCCACACACAATCTGAGATGCAGCCAAGAAAAACAGCCCTGATAGACAATGCTTCACTTCACCTGCTACAATACTGTGCATTTCATTTATGTCAAGAATATGTACAGTTAGGGTTCATTCACCTCATTATTTTGTTACATCTACTTTACAGTTAACCAGTCTCTCTTGGAAATAATAAATAACTGTTTTTAAAACAATTGCAGCTTTGCATTCAAAAGATCCACTTTCAATTTATAGGAAAAAAATATTCACCATTTTTATAAACTGGCTGGCTCTCGAAAATAGAATTTAGACTCCACCAACTCTCTTTCTGCTTGGCAAGATTGATTTTACACTGCCTTCCATAAGTAGATTACCAAAGCAAAATGAAACATCTTGGGCTTTATCTAATGCTTTGCTTCACCAGCCCTACCAAACGTCAAAATATATGAGCAAATGTTAATTCTCTTTGCAGCTTCATTGTAAACACCTCCCTCTTAACCTCCTCAATTTCTGCCTGAGCAAAAAAGAAAAAAAAGGGGGCAGAGAGAGAGTGTCAGGGAGGGAAGAAAAGAGAAAGAGAGAAAAATCAGCCACCACCACCACCAAAATATCACCAGCACTTACAGACTATCTCTTTAAAATGCCTTTACATTCTAAACTGCATTAGCCTCCTTTCCTGTGATATAATATAATACAGCCTGATCCTGATTCCACCTATGCCCTGGGCCAAAGAAAATAGATTCAAAGTCTGAATTCTCACGTTTTTACAGCTCATCTTCAAGATGTACAATCCATTTTTTTTTTAAAGCAAACTTCCCTATTTTACAACTGGTTTCCACAAGAAGAAACTCAAGATAAAAATTTCAGTCCCTTATAAACTGACACAACCGTCTCAAAATGTCAATCTGTGCATTCTGCTAAAACACGAACCATCAATCAGAAATAATCTGTCTCCTGCAAGATTTCGCTAAAGTTCACAACCGTGAGATGATTTTGTTGGCATCGACTACGGAGCTTTTGTTTTTTCTTGAGGGGGAGGGAGCACCCGGCTCTGATTCACCAGTATATAATTTTTTTCATAGCACCTAATTTTCAATATCTGCTCAGCAATGATTCTTTTTAAAATTTCCTTTTTGAGATAATGGGGTTTTTTTAATCTCTGCTCCCCGTTAGGACAACTACATGTACAAAATTTTATAGGCTTATAATTCTGCATGCTATATATAAACATAAATAAAAACCTAGAGGTCAACATAAATAAAATAAAACTTTATTTTTTAAATAAAATTATGTTTTGGTTAAAGAAAAGATAGTGTGTCATTTTGTTAGTAGTACAGACAATTTTTTATCCAAAAGAATACATTGTGCTTTATTGTGTCATTTGTCTGAATACAGACTCAGTGGAATATCTAAATGATACCCTGCTCTGAACTCCAAGTTGAAAGTAAGTTTTTATTATACTTGAGGGAAACAATGGGTTCAGCTGCTTATTGCAAGGAGCAATTGTCAAGGGAGAGTTAAACTCAATTACTGTAACCATACTGAATAAAAAATACTGCCAAGAACAAAAATACGCCTGGGTAAAGACAGCCACTGAATAAAAAAATCGACATAAAGCGTATCAAATATTTATTTATCTGGGCAACAAAGGACTATGATACATTGATAGGCATGGAAACTACTGCCGGCACAACTCAATACAATACAACTATAACTGCTTCCAATATGGCCAGTGGAAATACAGGATACCAGGTGGTCCCGAATGTTTGAAGTTCTTTGGAAAAAAAAAAAAAAAAGAAAAAAAGGAGAAAAAGAAAAACAAAAGAAAGGGAGAAAGGAGAAAAAAATAAAGAGGGGGGAAAAAAAGGAAAGAAAAGCTAAATCTTGTTTTAAAAGACAATATTAATTTATTGCTCTGATGGTGCTTTCGGGAAAAGGACAGTGGATGAAAATAACTTCTTCTTTCATTTTCCACAACACATAAGGGTTGTAAAACCACTAACATGTTTAAAAACCTTGCCAGGGTCCAACATCACTTTATTTTATCTTTAATGAGAAACTAAATGTCATACTAATTATATATAAAAATTCATGGTTCTTTATTTGTTCAGCTGCTTCATTGTCGCCTTTAACATGCTACAACAGGGCTAAAAATGATGAATCCCAGAGAAAAACCCCCAAAAAACCTCTGATATCTAAATAAGTACCATGAACCACATGATGAACTAAGAGGGGAAGATTTAAAACCCACTAAACAAGAGGTAAACGAGATCACCAGATAAATAAAAAAAGGCTTAAAACAGACTCACCATATTTACAATTCCCATTAAATTACACATAAATAAATATATACATACATGAACACTGATTCCCTTATATAATAACCGTGAATCGTGTTGCAATAGAAAGTTCAAGTTGGTCGCTTTACCTTGGACAGGAAAAAGTTCTACAACTGAAGATATGACATGGAACTGCTTGTGTTTTGTGTTCAAGTTTATTCACAATACTGATAAAATGTCATCAGTCCTTTTTGCCTTTTGTTTGTTTGCTGTTGCTGCTGCTGTTGCACTTTTTTCACTTTTTTTCGATTTTAATATGGCTACAATCTTAACTGAAGTTTATGTAAGGGAAGGTGGTGATTCAGTCCGGTGAAGCTCATAGAATTTTTAAAGTATTATTTATTTCTTTTGGTTTTTTTTTTTAATTTTTTTTATATATTTTTAGAAAAAAAAGTCCTTTTCTTTTTTTTGTTTTGTTTTTGTTTTTGTTTTTTTTCCTCCTTTTCTTTTATTTAAAAAAAAGTTCACAAACTCAAGACAGAACTTTTTTTCTTTGCTGGCTCCATCCCCCTGTTCTGTTCTCTTGGGCTCCAAACTGGGGTAAAACGATGGTGGCAGCGGGGAGGGGGGGGGAAGTCAAGAGGGAGCAAATGGAAATGTGGATGCTGGGAAGGGGTTTGGGGAGAGGGCAGAGCAGTCCTGCAGAGTCAGAGAACAGGATTGGCAGAAGGACGCTCATTCTCTTGCTGTAGCCTGGGGTGCTGGGTGCAGGGGAGAGGGAGGAGGGAGATGAATGGATCGATGGGCTATGAGGGGGAAGGGAGAGGAGGGGGGGGGATCCTCACTTTCGGTGCTTCTCCTCTTTGTCGCCGCTTTTGGTGCTGTTGTCTGTGTGGCTGTTGGGATTGTTGCTGAGGTACATTTTGTCCATGGCCTTGAGCGCCTCGGTGAGATAGTTCTGCAGGGCGGTGACGGCAGCACACACCGCCGGGCTCCCGAAGCCGTGCGAGATGAGGTTGAAGTGGGTCAGGCAGCTCTGGATGCCCGGCTCCAAAATGGGGTTGGGCCGCGAGTTCCCCAGGGGAGATCGGTCCTGAGCCAGCAGGTCGGTGAACTCTTTACAGATCTGTCTGTAGCACAAATGGAGCAGAGAGACAGAGGGAGGGAGGCAGGGAGGGAGGGGAAGAGAGAGGGAGAGAAATGAACCGTCACTGGCAGCAGCAAAGCCTGTGCATGCACCCTGCTAGATTACACAAGCCCCTGGATCAAGGGGGCTGCTGCCCCCGAGCACACACACGCTCTCTCGCCTCTCTCTCGCCTCTCTATACATCCTTCCCCCTAATTCTCACACTTCCCCGGCACGCACAAACCTCTTCCCTTCGCCTCGCACGCACACACGGTTGCACACACGCATCACGCCCCGGCCCCAGCCAACACACAGACAAATAACAGGCACACAGATACGCACACCTCCCGCCTACCCCTATGGCAGCCCCCCCACATCCTCCCCACAAACACGCGTCCCTGCCGAGCTGGGTTTTGGGGCAGACGCCCAGTTTAAAGTTCCCCAGCAGGGAGGAAGGGAATAAATGGGGCGCGATACCTAAAGGGAGGTTCAGGGATTTATCCATGTCTTGGAAGATCCTTTTTATTTGGAACTGGAGAGAGGCGCGGGCCTCTTCCTTCACAAGGCTAAAACACGCCTGTGCGTCGGGAAGAAGGAGCAAGGGCTGAGAGGGGAATCGAGGCTTTAAATTAGGGTATTCTGAAACATTTATGTATGTACATCTATCTCTCCAAATCCAAGGGGACCTTCCCACAGAGGCGAAGGTTGACGCTAACTGGGGTCTGGAAATTTCCTACCAGGGAGGTGGGAAGAGAGGATACGAGGGCACAGTGCAGAAGTTAGGTTATATCATCCACTCGCTGCACAAATGGTTGGGGAAATAACACACCTTATAGCCAGAGAGCTCAGAGGCGTGTTGAAACAGTTTGTATTCTAAAACCCGCGTTAATGTCTTCCAGCCATAAAGCGGTTCCCATCTTCTGCCTGCGCCCTCTGGCACTGTGCCCTTTGGTGACACCTCCATTGGTAATTAAGGGCTACTAAACAACCCTTTTAATTTCCAGCAAACATATCAAAACAATCATTTTCTTTTCACACACCACCTGGAAGTCTAGGCAGCCCCACCAATGATAAACTCTGGTAGCATTTTAACTGCGTACAGATTGCCATTTAAAATATATTTTTAATATCCCTATATTCACTAAGTAACAGAGCTGCTTAGGCAGAAAGAACCATTGCCGATTTTAATGAACTGAAATCAGTTTAATGTGCCAGTTTTATTTTACTGTCAATGGGAAGCCTTCCCCTTCTACCTAAACCGATAAGCTAAGTGAAAAGGCCCCGAAAATTATTTTCTCTGAAGAATTATTGCTTTTTCTTTAACTAAACATCCACCCACAATTTTCACGACTCGCTTTCAAGGTAATCTGCAGGAACTGACTCAATGGAAAGCAAGCTGTTCTATGGAGTTCTCCTATAGCAGGAGGGCAAATACACCCCCTCGCAATTTGCAAAGCCATCAGCCACTGGCTATGTACGTGGCAAACGCTCTCAAATAAAAGCCCCAAACCCGGGTCTGTCACCCTCCCCTCACTTTTGAGCAACATGCCAGAAAGTTAAATGTCTTACTTTGTAGCTAGAAGCATGTTTTTTCTTGTGACTTGCTCGTTTGGATCGGAATGTTGTCGGTTGAGAAATTCAGCTACTGCTTTGGCAGGAAATTCTGTCTCACAAACGTACCCAAAATCTCTAGCGAGATGTACGGCTTCTCCTGAAAAGGGAGGCATGGGTGGGGATGGGAGGGAAACACACAGCTCATCAGTACACACTGCACAGAGGCAAAAATCCATTAGGAAAAAAAAAAAAAAAGGCACTACATTCTAGCTGGGCTTTTCTTCTAAAAGGTTTGGACTTTTTTCTGTGAAAAAGGTAGGGTAAGAAATGCTAATCACATCTTATCTCGCAGGAGTTTTCTTTGCTTCAGTCGAGGGCAATGCAAATGTGTATTTTCACGACAATCATTACAAGAGAAATCTCACATCAGAATTTTTTAAAGTTTACATTGACTAACAGATACTTTTAGACAGGCAGGCTCCATTCACCTAGGACGTGTGCTTAGATTTAAATATCCGTACCCATATACTGTCATTTACCTACATTTCATTCACAGCTATTTACTCTGGAAATGTTTGTTTGCCTCAGCCATGTCCCTATATTCTTTTGCAATGCATCAATGATTAATATTGATCATAATTACTCCTAGAGCTCTTCTAAATAAAATGCATTAAACAGCTAAGTGTTTAAAATTTAACTTGATCACATATAATTATATGTTCACCCCCAAACGATTAACCATGAGAATTTTAGGGTCATTCCACCGAGTCTGTCTGTTTTGTTGATTTTCAAATCTTTGGTTTTAATTTCCTGAACCAGTTGGTTTTTACTGCAGGGCTTCCTGCCATTAGCTCTAGCTCCGGAAGAACGCATGCGCCAATTAGAGCTTCAAAGCCTCAGTCCAGTGAGCTTGTTTCCATAAAATGGAGCGGATCATAAACAATAACAGTACTCTAGAAACTGCCTCATCGCTACAGGACTCAAAGCCCCAGCAGTGTTTATACTATCATCCCCCCAAAATTAGCTACCATCGCTAAGTTATCTGGAGATCCGGCCGCTGGTTTTGTTTTGGTTTGTTTTTTTTTTTTTAAAAAAAATCATTCTTTTAAAGCCATTGTATGTGAAAGCCAAACAGAACAATAGATTACCATAAAACCTTCTCCATATTCATTAAGATCACAAATAATGTTAAGCATCTACCAAATCTAGACTTTTTACAAGTTTTCCCCTAGTGATTTTTTACTACAGCACGTTGATGCAATTTCAAAGCCTTTTCAAAAACGTGAAGACGCAGTAATTTTCACGCAGTATAAATATAGTGCGGCCACTAATCCTGATGTTTAAAAAACCGAAGCCTGGCATTGCGCAGCGCTTCTTTCCCCGTCTCTTTGAACATGAAACATTTCTCACAGAATACGAAGTGACAACAAAACAAAACAACAAATTCCCTCCTACACAACCAAACTTAAGCCAAACCTGCGCACAGCCCGGGCCGAGCTTAAAAGCGCTTTGCAGACTGAAGCGGTCTAAAATGCAGTCGAATCCGTAAGTGAGGGGAAAGGAGGAGGATCTATTTGCTGGCCTTGAGCTTACTTTTTGCCAGTCAGTGTGACACATCAACTGCTTCAAAACTAAACGACTGACAACCCTTGAGCTTCCCACCTCCCGGTTCTGACAGCACAGGGTGTCCCAAGGCATTAAAAGTAAGTTGCACCTTTTCTGGCCAGAGCGAAGTAGAGGAGACCGATATAGCCAAGGGAACACGTGTTCTGAAAATGAGAACCAAAGGGAGTGGGGGGTGGTGGTGGTGCAACTTTGAGGCTTTCAGGACACCATTAATTCATGGCTGAGGTCAAGGATTCCCAAATTAATTCAGGAAGTAATGGTCACGCATTTCTCAAATGCAGATGTCAGAAAAGTTAAATGATTTACTGTTATGTGGCTCCGGGCTGGGAGGGAGAACAAACTTAAAGTAGCTGCAATTTCTGACATTTAAAATTGCTTGGTTGTCCACCTGTGGCAGAAGGATGGCAGTGAAGCATTAGAGGCTCTGCTCCCCGTAACTTCCAACTTGACACTCGGGGGTCTCTTATGGGCTGAGCCCACAGCCCCCGTTCGCAGGGATCCTTCCCATGCTGCTCCCAATGAGATCAGCTTACTCTGGGGAGGGATTACTCACTTAAACGAGGGAGAAAGATGGGGCCCTGAAAATTACTAGCTTAGAGACTTAAAAGCAAATAAATGGTAGAACGCGATGCTGAGTCTGCAGGACTCGCACAAGCCCATTTCAGGTTAAAACCAAAAACAAAGGCACACAATTAACATGTTTGGGTTTTTTTTATAAGGCAGAGAAAATAACGCCCTTCCAATTTCCAACAAGCAGCACTGACTTGGGGAAAAACACCAACCCAAGTCTTCTCCCATTAGGCAAAAGCAACAGGCACATTTTCCAAACGGGCCCTCCCAGCTCTTTTAGTCACTTACCCTCCACAAGCGACGTGAGCAAGGTAACATTAGCAGCTTTACGCCTCCCGGCTGGCAAGTTTAATCCTATTTTGTCCAGTTTCTCCCTCAGAGATCTCCCTCCGTTTTTAGACTTCGCCCTGCTCCGCACAGAAAGGCACTGAGAAACGGGGCTGGCAGGGATGACCCACTCCCGCTTTGGCTCCTGCCTGCAGATCACCCCGACATATCACCTTCCCACGGAGGGGAGTAAAGGGGTGGGGGGTGGGGGGTGGGGGGGGGGCATGGTTGTGGGGGGCTGAAGAGCGAGTGTTGCTGAAAGCTGAGTCTCAGACATAAGGATGGGGCTTTGGATGGCTCCATGTCTAGGGAACAGGGGCCCTCGCTGAGGTCCGGATCAGCGCCCAGGCTGGCTGGGAGCTCTGGGCACATCATGGCCAGGGCCGGACCCCGGAGGCAGCCGCCTGAGCTCCCAAGGCGCCACAGACCCGGGGGCAGCTTCTCCCCACAGCCCACGGGCAGCGGCCCAGGCCTTACGGGAGGAGAACCGTTTGTAGGGTCAGCAGCCCCCGTTACCGCCACGGCGCATCACTGCCCTCACACTAATCCCTGCGTGGCCCATCTGCGGCTTTTCCACAGAGCCGGACCCAGCCGGGCCGTGGAGGTGGGAACTGGTTTAATTAATCCTGAATGTTATTCCCTGCCCGGGCGCTGCGCAATTGCCTGGGTGAGGCCGCAGGCCCAGGGCGGCAGGCAGCAGCGTGGGTGCCCACCAGTAACCTCCCCGCTCCCCGGGGGGTGCGGGGTGTATGGGGGGGGGTGCTCATCGCCGTGACGGGACAGCGTGGGGACACACACACGCACACGCGCCGGGCCCCCCAAAGCGGGGCACGGGGGCCACACAAGGCTGCGCGTTGCCATGGCTACAGCGCCCCCCCCCGCCGCTTCGCAGCCCTGCCCCGGCGGCCGCGCGCGCACCGACCCCTAGCGGCGGGCGCTGCGCCCCCCCCCCACCAGCCACCGCCTCGCGTGGGCCCTCACCCTCCTCCTCCTCCTCTTCCTCCTCCTCCCTCCCCTCCCTCCCGCCCGGCGCAGCCCGGCGCTGCCCGGCCCGGGCGTTCTAGTCCGCCATCCCGCCTCCCGCGCTCCCCGCCCCTCACCTCCGCAGCACTCCGCCCAGCAGGGAGGCGTTGAGGCACTCGGGCGGCGAGAGGCGTCTCTGCACTTCCGCCACCGTGACCTTGTACTTGGAGGTGGAGCTGAGCAGCGAGAGGCGGCCCGGCACCGAGCAGAAGACCTCGTTGGGGTTCACCACCCCGCCGAAGAGCGTGTCCTTGTTGATGGGGATGGAGGAGACGGCGTTGTTGTTAGACTTGGAGAGGGACACGGGGCCTGCAAGGGAGGGAGGAGCAGGGAGGTGAGGGTGAGGAGCGGGTGGGGAGCCGGGGGCTGGGTATTTGGGGGGGGGTGGGGGGGTGGGGGGGAGGCCGCCGCCACCGCCGGGCACCCGAGCCCCGCACCCGGCCCCGCAGCGCCCACGGGGCAGGATGGAGGGAGCGGGGACAGGGCGGCCGGCGGCACCCCAACGCTCGCCGGGAGCAGCAGGGAGAGAGCGGGGCAACCCGCAGCAATTAAAAAAATAATCCGCCGCCCCCCCGCCAGCCCGGAGCGGGCGCACGCCGTCGGGGGAGGGGACGACTGCTTGCTAAGGCGCCGGTCGCTCCCCAAAATAAAGGCTGGTCCCTGCCCAGCGGCCGCTGTGCAGGGGCGACCCGACCCGGGCGGGGAGGGACCGTGCCGCCATTCGGGATGCGGTGCCCGCCGGCCTCCGGTCTCCCGGTCGCCTTCCCTTTCTCCTCCGCCCTACCCCACTACTCTTCGCGGACACAGTCCAACCGGGCAGGGGGCTCTCTCCGTTTTGGATAGATCACTTGTGACATTAATAGCTCTGGGAAGGCTAATAGATACAACAGGAGTTAAACGAACTCTTGAGATTACTAATAAAAGAGCCAATTATCATGTCGACTTGGAAAGAGCATCTCTTAAGATTTATCCCTTGCACATCTAATTTGACGTGACAAAGGCTTTACAGACGGGGGTGGGGGGGAAATGAAACTTTGAGCTCCCTGGCTGTAAGAGCCGTTAGGGCTAGAGGGGAGAGCAGCTCTATTCAGCACCTTGCTCCGGTGGCGGCCGGGGTACCCAAACTGCAGGCGGCTGCACGGCCGTGGCACCCCTCGGAGTAGGCAGGAGGTAGCTACGTGCTCAGCCCTGCGAGTTTCGCTCCCAACAGCAGCTCCCTACGCAGGATCCAAACGCAAACCAAGCGCTTTCCACCGAGAACCTCCCTTGCAAACAGCCCTGTGCCACCTTTCCCAAATCCTTCGGTTGTCCGAAGAAAGACGGGAAAAGAAAATTGAGTGAAAACACGCCATAAGTATTTTCCACGGTTTGGGGGACCAGCCTCCAAGCAATTCAATTCCAAGCGAAGCAAAAGCGCACAAAGCCAACGAAAACCAAACCACCCTGACGGACAGACACCAGTTCCCTGGAACTCGCCCCTTGTTCTCCAGCAGCCCACCTCACCGCCGCCGCGATTTACATCAGAAAACCCGGAGAAGGAGGAACAACTATTTCTCTTTCACAGCCCAGTTTCCCAACAACGATTACACCCCGTCGCTCAGCCAGATGCACGGGGCAAGACACGAAACCCAACTGTTCGCTAATGCACTAAAATACCGGCTTGGATTTTCTAGCTCATCTGCTAACATTTTTCCTCGTTAACGACAACAATAATTAAAATACCCGGCGAACGTGGCCATTTAAGAGGGCAGATTTCAACCCGCATTGCCCGTTTTCTTTCTCTGCCTCCAACCTTTTGGCCAACAGTACGTGCCAGAGGAAGGAGCCCGGGGCCGGGGGGCTGGGGGGGGGGGGGGGGTGGAGGCCGGGTGAGTCCTCCCTGCGAGCACTCCCCAGCCTGTGACGACATGTTTGGTATGCGCAAGGAAACGGCTTACCTTTCTTAATTACAGTTTGATCTGGGATGTTAATACCGGGGTCTTCTACGTGCTGCAACAAAAGGAACAGGCAGGGATGTAAATGTACAACCACAACAAAAGGCAGGGAGGGCTGGGCTGGGGTGCGGGAGAAGTTGTGTCCCCTCTCCCCATGCACGGTGCGAGGAGGGAAACTACAGATCCCCCGGCGAGGGGGAGATGGGATTTGGGGGGCGATTTCCTTTACCGTGAGGAGTCCTGCATCCCTCCCCGCTCTTCCCCTGTTCCCCAAGAAATAGGAACAAAATGATAAAGCACCCCCACGCCCCCGGGCCGAACCCAACGACCGAGTGGGCTCCAGCTCCTGCGGGCTCCCCCCCTCCCCTCCCTTCCTCCCCGGGACGCGGCCCCGGCCCGGCCCGGCCCGGCCCTTCCCCGCCGCTGCGCCCGCGCCCGCGGGAGGGAAAAGCACAAAGGAGCTGGGACCGGTGCGGCACCTGGGGGGCCCCACGCCGCCCCACGCACCCCGCGTCCCCCACTATTGTCCCCTCGCAGGTTCCGCGGTCGCGGCTACAGCTGGGGTTCGCGCGGCGGAGTCACGACGTGATTAGAAAGTCAAATGAAATCATGTTTTCTAATTCCAAAAACTGACAGGCAATATAATGTCTGGCTGTGTTTACAAATTAACACCAGTGCTGCTGAGATAGAAGATTTCGCAATCGTTACAAAACCCAGGCATTACCATTTAAAAAACTATTACTTCCTTCTCTAGTCTTTGTCCAACAATAATACTGATTCTAACATTTTCCATTCTGTCTTGGATTTATGCTCCTGTTAATTGTGCCTGATCTCAATGATTCCGGGTGGATGGTACTAAGTTGCTTTATTACAGGTTTTATTATACTCAATGCTCTCATTTGTAACTTGCCTAAAGTGCTTCTGGATTTAAGTATAATTAAATTGAGAAATGTTCAGAAATGACTACTGCTGCAGTTCTTGTGTTTTAACTATATGGGGAAATATGATCCCTTTATGCATGCACCCTAAACCCATAAAGTAAATGTAGTGTGGCATAATACTTTTATTTGTGTTATTTCTACACATATTCCATACAGGGAGGACTGTTAAGTTTAAAATCCCACAGAGATATTTATGATTAAATAATTTTCACCATCTACTTGATTTTCTTAAATATTTAGCGGTTGTTTTTATTAAAGGTTAACTGTTGCAGCAACAGAAAAATTCAAAAATGACCCTTCCCCGACCCAGCTTTCTGTAAAGGATTTTTTTTTTCATAACTACATGAAATACTCTTAAAAGATACATCCTCTTATTTTTATGCTTTCCTTCATGCAGCCTGCCGATTCAGTTTTACAGAGAAAAAAAAAATAAAAAAAAAAATTGGCTGGGCTGGTTTAAGGATTTAAACCAGATGGCATTTAGTTTTCACGAAGTATAGCAACACTATTAATTCATAGATCTGCAGAGGAGGCTTCCCGAATCAGCCCACTGCCACAGAGCACAATTGAGGAGAGGGAGAATTCAAGAGAACATTTTAGGTCATGTTCCTCCTGCTGCAATCAGGGGCTTGCAGTCAACAAATTAGTTTATTCTTACTATTGCCTCCATGTTATTTTATATCAAGTTTAAAGAATCGACCTGCTTTTAACGGATCCAAATTGCTTACTAAATCCTCCACTTTGGGAAACGTATGCGTTTATTGCAAAACTGCTAAACATAACCAGCAATTTTCTGTGGCTAATTTAGCCAGATGAGCGCTGTAATAAATTCAGTGTTTTCCCCGAGTATAATTTACAAAAGGTTTCAAAATGACCCCCAAAAATAGGTAAGTTCATCTGAACATTATCCTTGCAACACGAAACTGTACTCATTAAACTGTCAGCAAATATATTGTTGTAATATTTGATCCTGTAATTTGGGATGGCATTTCAGCAAAAATCACATCCAGATACCACAGTTCCCTCCTCCTCTTTCCTCCTGCAAGTCGAGCAGCTTCAGTCCCTCAGCACGAGCTCTGTGGGCTTTAATAAATTTATTGCCATGTTCTAATTCCATTTTCGGGGAGAAACCCAGAAAGATGAACTTTGATCACGACCTATCACATTGCATAAAGCCACTTTCCTAACTGAACAATAGCCCTGGCTTGCTTTGTAAATAGCCCGTGCACTAATGTCATGCTTAATTAGAAATCATTTTTTTAATCCGTATTTATCGATAACAGAATTAGGCCCCCCAAATAATGCATCCTCCAATAGGCTCTCAACATTTAATTCAATATAGGGTGTAGCAGGTCTGGCTCGAATTTGATAACCTATAGCTAATGATTTATGAGGTCATCCCTTTGCACCGCTGCTAAAAGGAGGCGGCAGCGTTTTAGTATACCTCTTCCCTGATTTGTCAATTAATTCCTTTAGAGAAGAGGATCTGCCTGTACCCTCTTACAACTTTGGATGTCGTTATCCCATATGCCAATTCTGTAATCACGAGAAACCGATTTTTCCTTCTTAGGCCACTTTCACCCACTTTTTTTTTTTTTCTTTTTCTTCCTTCCCCCTTTACGTTTGCCTGGGAGGACATTTAATGAGATCTCGCGTTTCAAACTCGTGTTTTTCCCAAGGCAGCGAGAAATCCCCAAATGCACGGCCCGGTGGTGATATTATATATTCTTCCAATCGTAACAGCTTATTGTCATTGAGAAGGAAAGATATTGTTAATGATGACAGTAATTTGATTTATTTATATTTTAGCGGGCGCATTAGCGGGGAGGCGTCGCGCAGGGACGAGCTGCGAGAACCTATTGTTCTAGGTGGGGGCTTCGCCTTTCCCGGGGCAGGTGGGGGGGACACGTTTCTCTTCTTCCCTCCCCCTCTTTTTTTGGGGGGGTCCCCCTCCCTCCCTCCCCCCCCCGAAGTTCGGCTCCCGTGGGGAGGGGGACACGGGGGAAGAGGGGCGAGCGGGCCCCGGGGCGTCCCCTTGGCTTACCGGCACGTCCTCGATGGCGTGGGGGATGGAGTGGAGGGGCAGGTCGGCCAGCCCCGAGCCCAGCCCGTGCGGGGCGTGGAGCAGGTCGTCGTGCCGCCGGTAGTCCCTGCGTGGGTCGAGCCCCGAGAGCTGGTGGGGCAAACCCCGGTGCGTGTGGAGCAGCCCCGTCTCCTGGCTCTGCCTCTGTCCCGGCCATCCTGGGTGCTGGGGCTGCGGCTGGGCGTGGAGGGGGTTGAGGCTGTAGGGGTCGTTCACGTGGGAGTAGGGGTCCTGAGACTGGGGGTAGATGGGCTGGTAAGGAGGGGGGAAGTAGGGGGGCTGGAAGTCGGCGTTGGGGGTGTGGGAGAGCGGCGGGGCGCTGGTGTAGGGAGACTGACCCACGGTCCCCAACTGGGGTAGCCGGGCTGTCCCGTTGCTGGTACTGTCGTGGCGCTCCTGAGGTGGGGGGGGGCGGCGTTGGGGGGGGGGGGGGGGAGGGAGGAGGGGGAAGGGGAAGGAGGGGGAGAAAAGAAAAACAAAGGTAAAATCAAACTGTTTCTCTTCAAAATCGGCTTGCGCGTTTCACCTATCGGGCAGAGATGGGCAATTCGTCCGCTCCGAGGCGGAGAAGAGCAGGTCTGGGGCTTTCTCTGCCTCCGATTTCCCTTCGCACACAATTAGGAGGCAGTCTCGCTTTTTAAATAATAATAATAACAACGGCAACAACGATAACAGCAATAATAGCAATAATTATAACAAGACTGCTTATAATAATTAATAAAACATTGCGGCGATACACCGCGGATGCTCAACAGATCGCGCCCCGGCATTTCAGGAGGAGGTATTTCCCGCAAATAAAAAGAATAATTCATAAGCGGGCATTATTAAAATAATAATTCTACCACGACCCAAAATCCTCCCGCTGGCCCTGGGCAGAACCGAGACAAATACTATCGCTGGCATTACCGGTAACGCATCCCAAGAAAACCCTGGAAAATCCAAGCCCACTGCCATTTTGTTACCAGAAGACGCCGAAATAGGCTCTAAACAAACCGGTCGTTCCCCCCGCGAGTTTTACAAAGGTTTGGGGGCGAAGACACTGCCACGGTCCCCCACCTACGGGGACAGCCGCCCGGGTGCCCGGCCGAGCTCCCCGCTCGCCAGCGGGCGATTTGGGAGCGGAGTGGGGGGGAAGGGGGGCCGGGGGGGGGGGCGGGGGGGGCTGGTGGCGGCGGCGACGGCCGGGGCAGCGGAGGAATGCGCCGGGCAGCCGTGGGGAGCATCGCCCCGAGCCCCGCCGCCCCGACGGGGGAGCGGCACCGAAATGAGGCCGGGCGTTTGGGCACGGCTCTGCCGGCTCCCGCGGCCGGGCAGGAAAGCCCGCAGGTATGTCCGGGGAAAAAGGCATGGCCTCCGCGGAGGAGGAGGAGGGTTCGAGGGGAATGAGCCACGATCCCGAAAAAGGGAAACGAGAAAGCTGAAAATATCCCGTTTGCAGGTGGCAAGGTGAAGAAATGGAAGCGGTAGGGTCCAAGCAAAGCCTTTTGCCTTTCGCTCGAAGCAGACCAAAAAAAAAAAAAAAAAAAAAAAAAAAGGGGGGGGGGGAGAAGAGAAAAAAAAGAAAGAAGGGGGGAAAGGAAAACCACCGAATTTATAAAAATGAAGGAAAGGAAAAAAAGCCCTCTCTGGAAAGCTGGGTGCGAAACCCCGACCGCCACCGCCACCGCCGACAACAATAGCAACACCCAGCACACACCAGACCCCCTCCGAGAGAAACGTGAAGCAACTCACCATAGCCGAAAAACTGTGTACTAACATCTGCGAAGAGTCGGGGGTTACAAGTCAAGGTAGGAAAAAAACCAAAACAACAACAAAAAAAAAGGCAGAGGAAAGGGACCGGCGGAGCGCGCAGCCCCCGGCGGAGCCCCGCGGGTGCGGGCGCGGCGCGGGCGCGGAGGGAGCGCGGCCGGAGCCCGGCGCTAGGCGCGGGCGGCAGGACCGGGGCGCCGGGGCTGCTCCTGCACCGCGGGCGCGCCACTATAATCCATCAGAACTTGCACCGATCTCTGCTGCCCTTCATCGGGTGTTGCCAAGGCGAGCTCTCTATCCTGGCGCGGTGTGAGGAGTCAAAGTTGGTTGCTTTTTTTTTTTTGCCTTTTTTTTGGTTTTGCGCTTTTTTTTTTTTTTTGCCTTTTTTTGCTTTGTTTTTAGCTTGTGTGTGTTTGTTTCTTAATCCTTTTTTTTTTTTTTTTCCTCTGTCTCTTTCTTTCTTTTTCTCCTTTGACTTAGCTGCTGCTTCACTTGAGCTCCTAATAACAGATCTGCTGCCTTCCTGGAGACTCCTAATAGCAGATATTCATGACTATTAATATTACACGAACACTTAATAAGGGAAGAATGGCTGGAAATCGAGCGTGAAGCGAGAAGGCAACTCAAGGCAGAGCCTGTTCTAAATGACGTCCATTGAATGAAGAATCAGTGTATCTAATCAGAGATGGGGGAGAGGGAGAGGGAGAGAGAGACAAAAAGGGAGAGAGAGGGAGCGGGAGAGAGAGAGGGGGGACATGCTGCTGCGTCTGACGAATCACAGGAAAGGGGCAACATTTTAAAAGGTTGCAGGGCATGCAAAAGTGAAAGAGAAAGAGATCCGGAGAGAGGGAGAGGGTGGGAGCCAGGAGGGGGGTGCGGAGGAGGTGGGGGTGGGAGAGACGGGCAGAAGGGGAGAGGGGAGGGGGCGCGGGATCCCCCCTTCCTCCCCTTCGCTTCCCTTCCCCTCCCTTCCCCCCTGCCGCCGCCTCCCCCTGCCCCCAGCCCCGCGGTCCTTCGCGGGCGCACCTCGGGCTGCGGCTGCTGCGCGTAGCCGGCCTCAAAGCCCAGGGAGAAGAGCGGCTGCTGGCTCCCGCCTTGGCTCTTGCCGCCCTCGGCCGCGCCGCCGCCGCCTTTGCGCGGGGTGGGCTCCGCGGGGCCGCCCGCCGCCGCCGCCGCCCCGTCCATGCCTCGACGGCGCCCCGCCGAGGGGCTCCCCGCGCCGCTGCCCCCGCGGCGGCCGCCCCGCGCCGCCAAGCCGGCTCGCCTCCGTGCCCCGCGTCCCGGAAACCGGCTGCGAAAGTTTTTTTGGGTGTCTCCCCTTCTGGGTGCCAGCCCTCCTCCTCCTCCTCCTCCTTCTCCTTCTCCGGTTCGAGCCCAGCGCCGAGGCCGGCGGGCGCCCGGGGCGGGGGGGCTGGGGAGCCCAAGGAGCCTCCGCCGGGCTCCCCGCGGCCCCCCTCTCGGAGGATCCGGGAAAAGACGGGGGGGGAGAAATGCAGGAGGCGGCGAGGCGGGGAGGGAAGGAGGGCGGGAGGGACGCGGGAAGGAGGGGGGGGAGAGAGGGAGCCGGGAAAAGAAGCAAGGCGAGCGCTTCTCCCGGCCCAGACAAGCCGGGGCTCCGGCGCAACCCGTCGGACTGGCTGTGCAACTCCCAAACAACTCCCTCCGGCGGGCACCGCTCCACCGCTGCCCCGCCGCAGCCTCCGCGCCGCCGGCGCCCGGCCCCGCGCTCCGCCCGCCAGCCCCGGCTCCCCGCGCTTTTATTCCGCTTTTCTTCACCGCCACCCCCCCCTCCTCCCCCCCCCGCCGTGTTGTTTTGTTTTGTTTTGTTTTTTTTCCCCCCCTGTTAAAGGCAGGTCCTGGCCCCAGCAGGGCACAGGCACCCCGCTTTTCCGTCCTCTCTACAAGTCACCCCGCAGCCGCTCCCCAGGAAAACGGGGGGAGCCAACTGCGCCCGCCCAAAAGCCGGCGCGGCTCCGGCGGAGCGGCTGCTGCTCCCTCCGTGTTCGGTAGCACCTCGGTGCGAAGTCCCATGAGCGCAAGGCAACAAAAGCCATTCGCGATGAAATCCACACGCGCGCACGTGTACACGCTTCAACACCGGTCCTGGGGGGAGGGAGGGAGGGAGGGAGGGAGGGAGGGAGGGGGAGAGAGACGCTTTCCTCCCGAAATTCAGCTGAGGAATATACATAGTATTTTTTCA
>NC_133931.1:103161550-103184050 GCF_031877795.1 Strix aluco
TTCAGATTTCAAAAATGTTGACCTCCCATTCCTGTATGTATTTCACTTAGACAAAAAAGACTACTTAGATGAGGAATCTCCATTACTTTGACCATCAGGTAGACCATATTTGGGTATCAGCTAGCATCTCACAAAACTAGGTAGGAACTTCTTGGTAGCGATGCTATACTAAACTTAGAAGTTGTTCCTTCATATTCAAGTCAACTTGCATCTTAGAAAATGTCTTTAGCAATAAAAACAAAGAATAGTTTCACTGGTATGTTCAAGACGATTATCTGTAAATTTGAGTGTAAATGTTATTTTCTATGGTGGTAGCTTCAGGCTTCTTTGCAACCAGTGCCATGCTCACTCAGGCTGTGACCATCAACACTATAGGGAGAATGGAGGAATGCTCTATTTTGGGGACTGTTTGAAAAGATCCTGTCAACCTTAATCAATTTTGGATGATGACATATTCTTAGCTCTTTCTCTGCTATTACTGGGGAAAAGTGAGAAGACACTTAAACATTCAACTCAATGATTGTCTTCTTTTTTTGTCTGATTTTTCGCAGCACTAATGCAGGTGTTGTTGTGGTCCTTGCCCTCCCTCTGTGTTGCCTGGCTGTGAGCGGGCTTGAACTCACACACTGCCCTCAGGGCTATGGTGCTCCAGGTATGTTGGGTCTGATATCTGAAATATGGAAATGCTATGAGGGAGAGCTTGTCTCACATCTCCAGCTTTCTTTTTATACCTGTAAAGGTTTGAATGTGTAAAGCATCATACTAGGAAAATCCCAGGGATTCTTTTGCTACAAAATACATTGATATGTGAAGACTTTATGTAGGTCATTTTCTTGATAGCAGCAGATGTTATCACACGAAGTACTTTCTTTATAAATTATTCCATGGTTAATTGCATATGCTGGGCATCATGAAGTATTTTGAAAATAAAACTCTGCTAATAAACCAATAAACAAAACTGAAGCATAACTTTTGATGATATTAAAATAAGAAATGAACAATACATGTAAAATTAGTTTTTATATTTTAGTTTCAAACACTTTAGGATAAATGGGCCAAGTTCTGGTGTCACACCACCGAATTCACTGGCATGACCGTTTTTATACTCTGGTTTAAATGAGGGGAAAATAAGTATTGCCAACATAACAAGAATGTTTGAAGGCTTGGCTTTTAAAAGCCAAGCAAATTTACTTTTACATTTAGGAATTAGATTTTTAATCCTATTTTTGGCATTATCTCAATAAATGATCTAGAGTTTAAAAGATTAAAGAGAATTAAAGATGATGCCCAGTGACCAACAAGAAAAGTCATATACTAATCAACATTTTAAGTCAATGATCTACCTGTATAAACTTTTCACACACAGGAAGGGAGGGGGAATTTTCCCTAAATCTATAGCCAAAATCTATATGTGACCAAATTAAGAGTTTGAGTTAGACAATTATACTTCTGCCCCGATAAATTAAAAATGCATTTTTTTATCCTAACTTTTATCAATAGTTGTTCAATAATTTTTAAAAAAATGTTTTATATTACAAATGGCTTGCTATCACAGTCTGTTCCAATAGCAGCTATGTGCAAAAATCCCAACTTTTGCAATTTTCTAGGGTTCTGCAGTGAGTCTTATTGTAGGCCACAGTGCTGAGAAAAGAAAATTGTTCTGGATCAGAGTTAACATCTATAAGTAACTGTCAATTAAAACCACTGGGATTTGAGCAATTGTTATTGTGCTCTGGTATGGCTCCACTGTACCAAGATCACAGGGATTTCACAGGGATCAAAAGCCGATTTCCAATGACCAGAACTCTTTCTCTGGCAGATCTAACAGCAGATTACCTCCACACTGTGTTCGTGTACCCTTTTCATTTTTTCTTTGTGTCTCTGCATTATGTCAGTTGTCATCTTCTGGTGGTTTATCTTTTAACTCAGTGCTCATAGTACTTCGAAATAGTCAGCACCTCAAAGAAGGTCTGTTATGGGCTCACTGGATATTCAACTAGATGGGACAAAACCAGAAACCCTGAAGTTTTGAACTCTGTCTTGGATGACGAGTCTGCTTCTGTTCTCAACAAGAGAGATTCATTTATCCCAGGCATTCTCCTCTCTCCCTCCCCTGCCATTTGTGGCAAGGTGGAAGCAAATGTCTAGCATACACATTCTTTCCCCAGCTGGATTCAGGTATAAAACTTTCTGACAAGAAATAGCAGTAAAGGGACCAAAGCTAGCTCTGAAGATGAACTTAAGGCCCTTGAAATCTGTAGCATGCCAAGATAGCTTTATAATTTTTTTTTGTTTTAATTTAAACTAAAAAAAAAACATAGAAGGATGGGCTGCTGAGATCATCTGTCACACCATCTGTGGTTGCCTAGCAGAATTACTCCAGCCTTGAGCTGGAGGAGCTCCCATTTGCAGCTGAACTGCAGTTGGGGATTTTATTAATACATCTCTCATTTATATAGCACCTTTCACTCTCAAGGATCCCAAAGTACCTGTTAAAGGATAAAGTTGAGGACTGAAGACTGCTGGAGGAGGAGAACTGGGAAAATTCCCTCCCTCCTGACCAGTGGCTTCAAAACTTTTTACTAAAGAAAGCATTTATTGCTGAATTTGTTATTCTCTTTCATCCCTCTGAGCATGGCTCAATGGGAGGTTGTGACCTTCAGGGCCTTGTGCAGCCGTGAGCTGATTTGTTCCTGCAGAGACAATTGCAGATATGCTTGTTTTATTTCTATTGTATGTACGACTGACACAATTTGTAAGCATCAGTTATAAAGCTATATATATATATATGTACATATATATTTATATATATTTAGAGTACAGAAAATAACAAGAGAAAGAAACAACTGTGATCGGCTGGCATTCAGGAAAATTAAAAAAAACCAGAGACATAAAACATGTGGAGTAATCAGTAGTTTTCAGTCAAATGGCATTTAAATGCTGCACTGATGCATAACCTGCCCTACTGTTCTGCGAGGTGGGAGGACAGGTGATATGTCAGCTGTGCTCTGCCATGTAACTACAGTAGAAGGGCTGAGTTAATGACAGACACAAGAGTTTGAATGAATGTTAACATGCTGCTATTTCCATGCTGAGATGAAGTAGCAGGGCCTGGATTTATCATTAAAAGAGACCCAAGAGGCTCTCACTGAGCCAGCTGCTAGGGCCCTAAAACATATGTCGCACCCTTCAGCTGTTCATCAGTACAAAAGGCTTCCATCTCAAAGCACTTGACCTTGTTAGCCTCAGCGGTGTCAGTGATATTTTCAACAGGGAGACAACAGATCAAGTATGAAGAAGAGAATCTCTTAAGGGAAGTGTGTGCAGTGCCTGGCAAAATGACTGCAAAAATGTAGCCTGTGGATAATGGCTGCTATTTCTGATGTTTCTGCTATTTTGTGATTCGTAAAGCACGTAGGCTGCTGCTGTTTTTCAAAACAGTGGTAGACAAATGAAAATGAAATAGTGGGAAAATAAAAATATGTCATTGTCAAATAAATTAGCTTGCCAGATTCTGAAATTTCCAAGCCTTCTTCCAGACAACTTGCATTGGTCTTTGTATTCTGACTAACTTCAAGGGAAGTTCAGATTGAGTAAGGACTGAGTGGGGAGTTCTGAAACCAGAGAGAATAGTTGTAAGAATTACAGCAGCAGTATCACCCTGACATTTGCAGGTAGCATTAAATGATGGTGTTAGTGTGAGAGTGCTTTAGCAGATGTGATATTGATACATAGCACTTAGGAAGGATACTGCATCCTCTCAGGTGCACATGGGTTAATTCTAGTAGTCCTTTCATATTCTGCATTTCCCTAAAGCACAGTAAAGCAGTGTTAATCAGATTTTTCCTCAATGGAAGAAGTCACCATTTTACTCCAAGTCTGTCCATTAAGGCCCTCCCTCACTATGATTTTGTGAAGGTAGTTTGTATGTATAGAATGTGTGTGTGTATAAAGGTATACATTTCTATTTTCTGCTCTGTAAATAAAAATGTTGTGTTTGTTTTCTAGTCTCATTCCATACTCACACACATACCTATATAACACTAAACTTTAAAAATATCCAAAGTGAAATACTTCACATTTTACACATCTGCCCTGGAAGGAGGGAGTTAGACAAGGGATACTGAACATGAGAAGAAAAAAAAGCCATGACAGATGTTAGTTAGGTTGCTTAATGCTGTGCCAGAAGGCACTCAGATACTGTGATGCTGAGCACAGTCTGAAACCTGCACTGCATATCATATAACTGAGTTGGACCTTCAAAATAATGAGCTTTTATTGAAAATCAAGATTGTAAAAATAAATATTTGGAGGGGTTGGTTTTGCTTGTCTACTTGTTGTGGCCTTTTGGGATTGCGTTCTTCACGACTGAAATGATACAAAGTCAGGTGGTTTTCCCAGTGCCTGGAAAGTCATCTATATGTAAGTAGGTACCCTGTAAGGACAATGGGCCACACACATCTGCCCTTTTCAGCTCTGAGGTAGGGCCCGATTACTGAGGAAAATTTGTTTGGGCTACCACCAGCATGTATTAAATCTATCCATGAGAGTGCCAGCTGATGCACAGAGCATCCGAGCCCTGCGAGAGCTGCTGAGAGCATGCTGCAGCTGGGAATTTGGAACGGGGACTCTCCCATCCCTGGGTCCTGGAGCTCCAGTGCAGAGCTGCTGGGATAAGGGAAGCTTGACCAGGACATCTCTGAGTGACAAGAAAGCAAGCTGTAGTGGTTGTTGTGCTGAGCTGCATCTCTGGAGGTTGCAGGGGGCAAAGTGATGAATTGTCCCCAGGAAAGGACCTGCAGAGTTTCTAGGTTGGATTTTTAGGGCTTGGTTGGATTTTTAGGCTCCACACCTGCAAACAGTGGCAGGGAAGGAATGGCTGCACCGGTGTACCAAACTGCCTGAGTGAAGGGAGAGCTTAGGCTCAGCCTCTAATTTCTCTTGGCTCTTGTATTGTGCTTTTCTTGTACACATCTCCCTTCTTGTGAACAAAAGGGGAAAGCTACAGGTTACTCACGCCTGCTCAGTTACACATGCATCTAATGTGAGAAAGTGGTTCATCTGATTAGGAACAAAAGAATAGGAGATGCAGCCAGCTTTTTCTAACTGGGTGCAGCAGATTAGGTATGTAATCCCTGGGTTGCTGAAAACTTCTTTCAATTACTTGAGCAGAACTGTAGTTCAGCATCTTTGAGGATGGGGAGGGAGTTATCCATGAAGTAATGTTGCAGTTTTCATTGTTTCCTAATGCAAAATCGTGTTATAATGATACTTGAAAGAATGTGAACTTTACTTTGATAGCTAATGCAGAAAACAGATACAACAATTTTTGGTGGGATAATTTAATGTATCTTCTTTTTCTTTTTTTTCATACAGAAGTGATTTAATGATGTGTGAAGTCTGACAAGTAAATCTCCTTAATGGTTCTCACCACAATGAACATTGAAAATAGCTCTTTTTCATACAATACGATCTGTATTAGATAACAGCTGGTAACTGATAATATGGAAGAGATCAATTCTGCAAGCTGCAGAGCACCTGCATTTCTCATTGACTTTGATCAAAGTTGGAAGTACTCAGTGCTTCAGAAGATGTTTTCAGTACCCTCCAGGATTGAGTTTACCAAGAAATTTGTTTTTTGAATTGTAATTTAGTTATTGTTATGTTAACGCCTAATCTTTTGATGCAAAGTAGCTGCAGAAGCGGGAAAAGTATCTGAAGATCACTCTGCCAGTGATTAAAATACTTTATGGCATCACTGTGAGTACTGTACAAGAAAGAATATATTACATCAATAAATTAAAATAGTACATCAGATATATATGTTGCAGCAGTAGGGTTCTTAAACCTCACATAAAGAAGTTTCTTTAAAAAATTTTTATAGTATGAGAAAATTCAGGCCACTAAAGCCACTTACGGTTATTGCTTCTGACAGTAAAGTATACCCTATTTTGCTGATAGATTATGAAATGAAAATATTTATGATCACAAATACATTATAAGTAGTTGTAGAAGTTGTGACATATAGCGTGTGTATGAAAGAAAGTCTCAAGCCTCGGATCCAGTATGGTTTTATATGCTGGAAAGAAAATATTTAAGCCAGAGAGAAGGAAAGAGACAGAAGAAACAGGGATAATATTTAAAAGATTAGAACAGGAGGCTGTACACAGAAACAAATACCTGTCTTAAAACACAGCTAGTTACAGGTAAAGTAGGAGATATTATTTATATAGTAGGGATACTTAGGAAAAGGAAAACTGATGTCAGAAATTATGAGTTATTGACAAGCTTCTTCCACTCCTGTCACTGCCGCTGTCACCACAGTTCAGGGCATGCCTTCAGGGCTGTCCCATCTTGATCAGCTGGGGGATACAACGAAAATGGCAATACATGTTTAGCAGCTTTGTCAGTAGTTTTTATATGATTGCAGGTTGGAATAAAATTATTCTTGCTGCCTAAACATGTCAATAGAGTTTGCAAACTTCTCTCATGCTGCCTTTTGAAAGCTGTTGAAATGAGAGTAAACTGAGGAACAGAAAGGTGAAGGACTAGGGTAGTGATGGGATGGGTGGTTGCGTTCACTTTGGATGACTGTGGAAAGTGGGAAGGTAGCACTGCCCACCTGGGCCCCTGCACCTGCCTAGCCATGGTAAGCTCATGCTGGAAAAAGCAGGTGGAAGGGCAGAGGAGACTGCACCCACACTGTGGCTATAGGTCCAGCTTGGGAGTGTAAGTATATGCTCTTTATTAGGTTTTGCTGTCCCCATTCTTCAGACCTGCTTTCTGATACCTTTGCTGCAGCCCCGGTTTCTTAAATTAACCCCAGCTGAGTTCTTTGGACCCAGCTTATAATGACTCTTGCTTTGGTGTGTGCCTCCACTAGCTCTTCTTGCCTGGCTAAGAGCATCTGCCCTATACTGTGGCTGCAAGACTACATGGCTCCGTGCCATGTTGTCAGTCCTTCAGGCGTCTCAGAGAGACAAACTGCTCTTCTTCAAGGGGGTTGAGAAGACCGCACTTCAGTTTGGTGGGAAAATAGATGAAAATATCCTTTACGTGCAGCTGGTGTCAGAAGTCCGTGTGTCATCACCCAGGGAAAGCACCTTACTGCTGCTGAGCATGCTGTGTCCTTTGCTTTCTTTTGGGTGCTGCATGAGTAGAAAGGGGTAGGAGGAGGTTTCTGGGTTTTAGAAAACTGCCTGTGAGGGGTTTGAAAGGGAAATCAGATGGACAGGCTCCTGTCTCTCTGTTTCTTGGAGTGCACCCTGCTGAAGAGTAAAATGTTGACTTAGATGTGGGAGAGGAGTGAATATTAGCCACTGAACATTTGTCTTTTTCTTAATTAGTCTCTAACAGAAGAATATAAGTGGTGGAGAAAATAGAAATATTCTTTATTCTATTTGAATAAGTTCTCAGTCCATCTCATTTCTACTCATTACAGGATCCCAAATTCCTTACAGCTAGTACAGACACAGTTTTAACATGTTAATAGCTTAAAAACAAAACCCCTAACCATGTATGCTTTTTCTCTTCAGGAAATGTCCCGCAGTCTGTAGTCAGACTGAAATAATACTTTGCAGCGTTTGCAAGTGACCGATGCTGCACGTTTATTTGCTTCTCGTTACTGCATATTCTTCTATGTCCTTATTCTCCATCACAGGAATCATTGTTTGCCAACTTACTCCTTCCATCTGCCTGACATCATATGTACATTTAAGATGCTTTCATTTTGAACCAATTTTACTACTTATTGCTTGGATTCCTTTTGGTCCTTACTTTCAGTAAGTGGGGCTGCAGGGCTACTGCAATTTCTTCCCAGTGGCAGATGATCTGCCAAGACACTACTTACAGCTGCAAGCTCTCTTGGAGCACTGGCCTTCAGCTATGCCATCATTTGTTATATCAAAAAAAGTTTAACTGGCACATTTTGCCAACTCTGGTATGGCTGTGTGTTGAGGCAGTATTGCCACCTCTTTGTGATGGCAATGCTATTGCAGTATGAGTAGGTTCTGCAGTACTGAGCCATATATACCTATAAATATGTGCAAACACATATGCTTCTTTCTTCATCCTGTATGACATGGTGCAGAAGAAATTAGTGACATATTCTGTGGTTCTGTTCAAATAACTTTCTGCCAGACATTTGGTTTGCTAATGGAATAAAACCTTAAGAGTTAAAACTTTCCTTCGTTTTCTGACTTCTTAATTCTTGTGTGCATTTTGTCAACCCCTCTATTTTTGTCTTGGCTCCTACATGCTGACACAGCACCAGTTTTCTTGTCTAATTTTATAAACTGTTCAGCCGTGCCGTTATTCACAGTTTTCTTTTAATTATGTATTCTTGTTAACCTCTTTATCCTTTCAAAGTTGCAGATTGTGATTGACATGTGGTATTAATTAAGGCATATAATTTATGACATTGGAGCTTGAAATTAATAAGTGACAATACAATTACATGGTTTGCCTAATTGTCCTTCAGTAATATAAAGATTGACACTTACTGCAGCATTCAAAGTTAAAAGCTCTCAAACAGATAGTACAGCTGAATGTAATCACCAGTGAATCTAAAGTAAACAGATCCATTGTAAGGGACAGGCTGTTGGGAAAACACTTCTGCTGTGGCCTTGTTTTGTTAGATAAATGAATCTATGTGTACAGGTCAATCTCAGAATTAAATTCAAAGTATAATTTTTCCATGATTTTTAATTGCAAATACCTTTTCTGCCATGTTCATTGATATTTCCCTTTCTAATCTCTACTCCCATCTGGCAAAGTGCCAGTATTTCCAACAGTAACATTTATTCTTGTTGATCCTATCCATATCACAATTTTCCTTACATCTCTGTATAGTTATCTAAAGATTGGCAACTTACTATATTATAGGAACACCAAATCGCTCTTTGTTAATAGCATATATTATGGTCCCATAATTGCTGAAGAATATGAGAAGTAGTATTTGGGTGAGCATTGTTAGCAGATTTGAGATTTGAAACTTAATTTCAAACAGCATCTTTGTTTTTAACCGCAAACTTTCCCTTGAGATCAAAACCCTTCTAATCTGGTCCCCTGACTCTGTGCTAATGTTCATAAAATTTTGATGAATTTTGTCAAAAGAAAAATATAAACACATGCTATATGTAGAAAAGACATTCAGGTTATTCTATTTGAAATCCCTGCAGCTTTGTTTAAAGGAAATCCCTAGCTTTGTGTTATTTCAAAGAAACTGGAGACCTGCAGTAAATGCTTCCATTTTAGACTTTTAAAGGTTAATTCCTAGAGACAAGGACATTAAGAATATAAAGACTACTCCAGTCAGAATGTTCTGACAGAATTGTCATTATTAGTATTTTAGTTTACTGCCAAATATCAGGAAAAGTAGTGCAAAGGATGAAAAAACTAAAATGACTTCCCCATTTTTTTTATTTAGGTGAACTATTAACACATCTTGAAATAATGTGCTTGGAGCAACTTGCTCCAAGATCTATCAAGGTCCAATGTACTGATGAATCTGGACTTGAAGATCCTGAAAAAAAAAGGTAGATTGAAAATCTTACTTAGTGTATCTGCCTATTCTGCCATAATCTTCTGCTGTAGCACAAAATACATATATTTTCTGCTCTATAGCACAAAATATAGATATCTCACATAAGAATCTGTTCAAACCCTGGGGCAGCAAGCTGGTAAGTGAAAGAAAGTGGTGATGATGGGCTGAACTGTGCTCCGCACACTTTTAGCTGTACCTGGTTAATAAGACCAGTAATCAGTTGTAACTGATTCCATGTCCTTGTAACTGCTGGGCTACAGCACCGAGGTCGTGGGTTTGGCACATTGCAGTCTCGTACCACCACAGGTCTGGTTTCCTGTGGGAAGGTCCACACTACTACACCCCATTGCTGGGCTAGGAATCTTTTTGCAAAGCAGAAAATTGGGTCAGTAGTGCCCCAGCCCTTCAAAAATGGTGCCATGCCCCTAAACCTGTGATTCTCTGAAATAAGTTGGAAGTGTGGAAAGGCTTGTTGTGAACTAGTTTTGGATCTTTGGAATTTACATTTTAGATCTATTCCTTGCAGATAAACAAATGAAGAATACCTCCTTAATAAAAGCTGAAAGTCTTCCTCAGTCACATACCTTGATATCTAAGGAAAACACTAAACATTATGTGTGATTTGAAAGCCAGTAACATCCGTGAGATGTTATGAAACAAGAATATGAAACCGAAGAATACTGTTCCCCGTGGTAGCATTCTTCTGTTATATTTCCCATTATACTTTAGAATTAATTTTAAGAATTTGATTTTCAGAAGCCCTTTTTATGCATCAGTGATTTGAAACAGCACTCAATGAGAGGTCTGGCTAATGGCATGATTTGGAAAATCAAAGTCTAAATTACCAGGTGAAAACGGTATGGAGTTAGCAGGGTGTATTGTTAAATTTACTGAAATCTCTCTTCCTAATAATAGTTCAGTACACATGATATGATGCATTGTAGGTGCCTAGTGATTTCTTCCAAAGCTCTTGCACATGGAGCATCACATAGTCTGCAATATGAATCTACTTTTATGTTTCAAAACCCTCAGATATTATAGTTTAAAAAAAAATCACATATGGATGTACGGGTAGGGCTTAATATTTTTTTCAGCATATTTTTAGCAATGCTGGTATATGTTTTTGAAGTCCAGCAGTGCCAGCTAAAGGTAAAATGGGAGTAAATTGCCAGACAAGTTATTTCAGAGCAACCATTCTAAAACCGTAGAAGTCCTAGAAATAAAAACCAACATAACTTAAAGCAAATCTCTTAATGATTTTTGTTGTTGTTCTTTTCAGAGACAGGGGGAGAATGTCAAAGAAGTGAGCCAAGTTTAAGTTGCAAAAGATTTTTTTGAGAATTCAACATACCCTTATCTTTATTCATCATATCGTTCTGCTCTGGACAGACAGCCAGAAGACAGACAGAAGGTAATTGGAGTGTTCAGTGTTCGGACTGGAGACAGGGCACAGTTGAGCTGCCTGTGAATAACACTGCACATCTCAATAAATAATTCTTGATTTCATTGTCATTTCATTGCAGTGGTTAAGGAAGGGTGACTTGGTTAAAACAAATGCAGATCGATTTGTCAAGCAACATGCTTCAACCTTGGGTGCCTATGCATTATGATCAATAATGTTTACAGTCTTACTCTGTCCCCTCAAAGAGAATGTGCCTCCAATTGAAGGGAATGTGATTCTCTTCTGCCGGTGACAGTTTATAACTGTGGAAGCAAATTTCTGGGAAGTCTTTTGGTTCAATGTGGACACAGAAATAAAAATCATCAGACATGCAAGATGTGAATGGTCATGTGCATAGACCCCCTTTTTTTTAATAGAAAGAGCAGAGATCGATAAAGCTCAGAAGAAGAAGGTAACAGCTGTAAGCAGCCTTGTACTGGGGCTGTAATCCTGATGAATAATGTTGCTGTCATAACAGCAGGGATAATTTAATGCTGACACTTAGCAGCATGATAAATAGCTTGTCAGACATAGGCAGTGACAGAGTCAAGTGAAACTGCCCATGACAAGTTCTGAAATATTAATCTTCTACTAGACTGTGACTGTGCTGAAGGGGCAGCAGCATACAGAAGACTGGGAGGGGAGACACTTTGTAATATAAACAAATGTACTTTAGGACAAAATGCTTTTATTGTGTAGAGATATTTCCCTTTGCAAGGGCTACTATTTATACTATTTCTGTACAGTACTCTCAACTTTTATGGTTTGCAACAGTATGTTGTATTTTTCTGGGATATACCCTGATGTAAATTCTCTGAAATATTTCCCTTCTTACTGGTAAGAGGCTTTTTGGGTTTAGAGCTTTTTTGGGGAGAAACATTAAATGAAAATGTATTTCTTCACTTTTCTTTTCCAGCCCATCTACCGTTCTTCCAAGGATTTTTCCAATTTACCTAGAATCTTCATTATGAATGTCACATGAGCAACATGGCAGGGTTCCCTGTGCCAAACACCAATTGATTTATGAACTGCTTCTCCATTAGAGATGACCTAGAGTGATGGTGGATGTAACAGGCACTAGATATTCAAACCAGACTATTTGTTTAGGTGTAATTTGCTTAATAAAGTACTATGTTATTTTGATCTTCAGGGAGATGGAGTAGTCCGTGCACCACTCTCAAGAATTATGTATCAGAGTCTCTTGCATTCCTTTTGAATACTGTTATGATTACCAAGAGTCCTCGTGACAGGCAAATGTTCTGCCTTCATTCAAGATCACGGCTGAAATCAATAAAATCTGAGCAGGCTATGATGGACATGCACCTAATGAAGATAATGGCAGGATACAGCAAGCTAAATAATAAGGTTTGAGATATTGTACATCAGCTTAGAGAGGTGCGTGTGACTCTGGTGCCACATCAATACTAACAATGGTCCAGTGGTAGCCGTAGTGAGAAATATCTTCTAAAGTTTACCAGTTTGCCATAATAGTAATCATATGTGTATGATTACAATCTAAAAGGTGATTGATCACAGTAGAAAGATAGAGGGCTTAACTGTTGCAAATGTGCATTGTCATCTTTAAGTTAATAGTACTCTAACTTCTGTGTTGAAGAGACTGGGAATTGAGCTGTCAATGAAACATTGGCTCAAGGTCTTATTTATTCATCGATACGGTGTGGATGGAGTAGGACTGCAGCATGTTTGGCTCCACAGCCAGCACAGTACCTAAGAGTCTCTGTATCTACCCTGACAACTTATTGCCTTATCAGCATTGAAGAAAGGTGTCTGAACAAGGTCTTAAGTGGCTGAAGGAACGCCGATATTTTCAGTGGTTTCGTTCTCCAACATGTGCATTGGTCAAAGTGCCAAGTTGTGTCGTGCTGAAATCCCAAAGGAAACTAGTCATTATGTGAAAGACCACTGGTAGTTGTTTGTTAAAAGGCATGGTGAAGTCTGCAAAGAGTTGAATTACAGTTCTTAGCATAAGAACTGTTTCTCTGAGTTCAAGGAAATACGATGAATACAGATTACACCAAAGCCGACTTCAGAGCAAGTCAAATGAAATGGGATTCTACCTTGGAGAAAAAGGGCCCAGACTACTTCCCCCCCATTTGGGAAAAGAAGAGATTATGTTCTGGTTTAAAAGCAGTGCAGTATGCTCTCTTCAACAGCATTAAGATTTCACTGTATTTCATTTATTAATGGTTTTAATGCTGAAATCACTAAACTTGTTGCTGAAGCTCTAAATGTAAACATCAGTAGGTTACTGGAAGTGAAATCTTATTACCAGGACTTGTTTTCTAAAGTGAATCAATCAGTTGTTTCTACAATGGCATCAACAACAGACTGGCCAGACCTGAAATACAGTAGGTTAGAAAACCAGAATTGTTTGACCCATTCTTCATTGAAAGTGACTTAACTTTCAGAGTTTGAGAAATATAGCTCTCTTGGTATCTATATTTTTTGAACATAGTGTATATATTAGGTATGTATAATATCCTAATAATTTCGTGCTTTACAGTCTGACTCAGCCTGTTGGCATTGACAAGCAGTTAACTTATCTAGGTGAAATATATTCTGAAAATTTCACAGCAGGATAGTTATGCTTGACTTTTATGCAATTGCTGTTATCTCCAGTGGTGAAAAGGTGGACTGTTTTGGGGTCAGCTCCAGTATTAAGAGGAAGTTATTTATACTTAGCAATCATTGTTATAAACACAGTGTGATGTGACTTGCTTCTTGTTGAGTTTTAAAGATAATGTTTTTTCTGTTTAAAGGCACAAAAACTTACAAAATAGACTCAGTAAGAAAATTCATTTAATGATTCCAAGAGAAGCCTAAAATTTTACTAAAGAGCCAAAAAGGAAAGATTTAGCTTTTAACTCTTATGAGGTATCAGCTTTTCTACATGTAATACATATGTACCATAGTAATTCAATTAATGTTTTCTGTCACCTTTTTATATAAAACTGTAATCTAAACCTTGTGTCCTGGTTTCAGCCAGGATAGAGTTAACTTTCATTGGGCTGAGAGGGAGCACAGCTGAAGGGCCAGGCCCGGATTGGTCATTGGAGTATTCCATATCATGTGACATCATGCTCAGTATATAAAGGAGACGCGTGCTCTCTCGTTTCCATTTTCCGGTCAGCGTGGTGGGATTTTTGGTGTGGTTAGGGTTGCTGCTGGGGGCGGGCTGCATACCGGTCGCCGGTTGGTGAGTAACTGCGTTGTATATTACCTGTTTGCCCTTACTATTGTTACTGTTGTTTTGTCACTATTACTAAATTTTTTTTTATTCAACCTACGAGTTTCTTTTTTTTGTCCGTCCCTTATTTCATTGGGGAGGGAGGGTGAAAAGTAAGTGACTGGCTGTGTGGTGATTGGCTACCAGGTGAGTTCAAGCCACAACACCTTGCTGTGTTGAGTTTTGGGTTGTCTACTCATTCTGCATGTATTTTTCTTTTGGTGTTACTTTTGGTGTTTCATGAATACTTTAAAACTGTACCTCAAAAGGATGTTTGGCAAACACTTTTGGACCAGTTGATCCAGAAATCTTATTCTTTGTCTTTGACATCAGCTGACTTTACTTTGTGCTTTTAATGTTGTGTCTTAGACAGTCATGAACTGCAGAAGACAAAATTTTGGCAGAAAATATTCAGCTAAGCTTGAAGCTAATGAAATTGAGAACTGATAATATTTGTCTGTAGTTTGATAATTTCTCTGTACATCTGAGTTATTCCTTTCATCATAATAAGGATTTAGCATGATCTGATAAGACTGATATCCAACCTGCTTTCTTTTTAAATATTAAATGTATTTAAAGCAAAAAAATATTCCAACTGGTTTAATTTTTCTGGAGTAGAAAAACAGTTATTTTTAAGAATCCCTCTTCAGTTTATTAGAATATAGTAGTAACACTTTGAAATCAGGAGTAACAGAAATATTTTTTTTTTTCCTGAAAGGAAAGGAGGGGAAAATTGACGGAGTAACTACAGTAAGTTCGTGAGTGACAACATCCTGATGAATCTTCATATACCAAACTTAGGACATTTTTTTATGTTGTGTTACCATAGTAGACGGATTTACTTCTTATCTCAGACCCAGCCAGTCATTGAAATCCCTCTGCTCTCCTCCTCCAAGTGGTAACAGATACAAAACTGTAGAAAAATTAATGAGAACCTTCAATCTTTTCTATTTCTATTTTAGGGAGTGCATTTCCCATTCATGTTGTAAAGTAATCCTGGTGGGGGTAAAAAACAGTTTCACCAGAAACAGTGAAGTGTTTTTACTCTGTACCAAAACAAAGGATGGGGAGCCAAAAGGCAACAGAGTAGCATATTCATGTAGGATGCTTTAATTATCAGAGTATAGGGAAGAGTAGTCTCTTTTTGACCAATAATGAACCAATAATTTGTGTTTCCTTTTGACCAATAATTCTATCTTTAACACAAGAAACCTCTCAGATGGAAGTTTTTCAAAACAAGCATGTTTCTGTGAAGGGGCCTGGCTTTGAGAAAGAATGTTCCTCACTACCTCAGTTAAGAAGGAAATAAGTAATTACATATTATGAATATTTAATAAAGCAATTTTTCAGCTTCTTTTTGTCTACCAAGCTTTTCCTATTATGAAGTTAAAGACCTATTTGTTGAAACTTACTGGAACTAAAGGGAAGAGAAATTGATATAATAAAATTATAATTTTAATGATGCATGACAAATTCGTAACAGGGATGACATTTTAAAAGGTGCAAAAAATGAATTCTATTCAAACCTAGAAAATATACCAATAATTGGATCCATGTTAGGGGTCTATACTGTTTCAGTTGAAGCCTGTGTAGTTTGATATAGCTGCCTATCAGACAGAAATTGTGTGTAGACAAAAACCTTTGGAACATTACATCTGCACAATATTTTTCTCTGATTTCTTACAGACTTCTTAGATTCACAAAAGAATTGGTATTGTCCAGTACTAGCCTTACTGGGAAATCTGCCCAATCCCTGAGGAATCCCAGCATGCTGGGGTCCTTGTTAAAGGAATTCTCACTATTAATTTGGGACTATATTTTCTCATTTTTTTGTCAAACTCTGATTCACCTACTGGTTATATCATGGTGCTACTGAGGCTAAGCTCATTATTCATGCTTGCTAGTGTACAGCAACAAAGGATGAGGAAAAGGCTGAGGTACTTAATGCCTTCTTTGCCTCAGTCTTTAATAGTAAGACCAGTTGTTCTTGGATACCCAGCCCCCTGAGCTGGAAGACAGGGATGAGGAGCAGAATGAAGTCCCCATAATCCAAAGGGAAATTTAGCGACCTGCTACACCACTTAGACACACACAGATCTATGGGGCCAGATGGGATTCACCCAAGGGTGATGAGGGAGCTGGTGGAAGTGCTCACCAAGCCACTTCCAATCATTTATCAGCAGTCCTGGCTAACTGGGGAGGTCACAGTTGACTGGAGGTTAACAAATGTGATGCCCATCTACAAGAAGGGCCAGAAAGAGGATCCAGGGAATTACAAGCTGGTCAGTCTGACCTCAGTGCCAGGGAATGTCATGGAACAGATCATCCCGAGTGCTATCATGTGGCACATACAGGACAACCAGGTGATCAGGTCCAGTCAGCATGGGTTTATGAAAGGCGGGTTCTGCTTGACAAACCTGATCTCCTTCTATGACAAGAAGAATCGATCACTTAGTGGATGAGCTGAAGGCTGTGTAAGCTGTTTACCTGGATTTTAGTAAAGCCTCTGACACTCTTTCCCACAGCATTCTCCTGGAGAAACTGGCAGCTCATGGCTTGGATTGGTGTACTCTTCACTGGATAAAAAACTGGCTGGATGACCAGGCCCAAAGAGTTGTGGTGAATGGAGTTAAATCTAGTTGGTGGCCAGTTGCAGGGCTCAGTACTGGGGCCAGTTCTGTTTAATATCTTTATTGATGATCTGGATGAGGGGATTGAGTGCACCCTCAGTAAGTTTCCAGACAACACCAAGCTGGGCAGGAGTGTTGATCTGCTTGAGGGTAGGAAGGCTCTACCGAGCGATCTGGACAGGCTGGATCGATGGACCGAAACCAATTGCATGGGGTTCAACAAGGTTCAGTGCTGGGTCCCACACTTGTGTCACAACAACCCCATGCAGTGCTACAGGCTTGGCGAAGAGTGGCTGGAAAGCTGCCTGGTGGAAAAGGACCTGGCGGTGTTGGTTGACAGGTGGCTGAATGTGAGTTGGCAGTGTGCCCAGGTGGTCAAGAAGGCCAATAGCATCCTGCCTTGTATCAGAAATACTGTGGCCAGCAGGAATAGGGAAGTGATTGTCCCTTTCTACTCTGCAGTGGTGAGACCACAGCTTGAATACTGCGTTCAGTTTTGGACCCCTCACTACAAGAAAGACATTGAGGTGTTGGAGCGTGTCCAAAGAAGGGCGATGAAGCTTGTGAAGGGTTTAGAGAACAAGTCTTATGAGGAGCAGCCGAGAGAACTGGTGTTGTTCAGTCTGGAGAAAAGGAGGCTCAGGGGAGACCTTATTTCTCGATGTAGTTACCTGAAAGGAGGTTGTAGCGAGGTGGGTGTCAGTCTTTTTTTCCCCACGTAACAAGTGATAGGATAGGAGGAAACAGCTTCAAGTTGCTCCAGGGGAGGTTTAGATTGGATATTAGGAAAAAGTTCTTCACTGAAAGACTTATCAAGGGTTGGAACAGGCTGCCCAGGAAAGTGGCTGAGTAACCATCCCTGGAGGTATTTTAAAGGAGTCTAGATGTGGTGCTTAGAGACATGGTTTAGTGGTGGATTTGGCAGTGCTATGTTTATGGTTGGACTTAATGATGTTAAATGTCTTTTCCAACCTTTATGATTCTATGATAATTTGCATGCCTGTTTGACACTGGTTTGTGTGGAGGCTGCCCACATTATTACAGGCATTACTTTTTTCTTACATTGTCTTTCTGTTGCTCTACCACTGATCTCTGAGCACTTCTGATTTGTTACAGATTAAGGTAGAGCCAGACAGTCATCAGAAATTGAGCTGCAGTCATCTGAAGACACTCATCCTTGTGCTCAAAAGTAGGATTAAAAAAAGTCATCTAATTGGTTCTTAATGACAGCCAATGGTGGAGACCCCACAGGACCTCAGGTGATCTATACCAATGTTTCATGGTTCCTGATAACATGGTTTGCTCATCCTTCTCTTCTTAAGGATGAGGGAAAAACATATATTTCTCTAAGGAAACAGACTGGTATAATTGCATGTAGTAATTGGCTCTGACTACATTGAATGTAAGTAGGTACACTTGCAGTTGTGGGGAGACTTTGCATTTGCGGTACAACAGCTGTCTACAGAGCAAAAAGTGATACATGAGGTCAGAGTGGTAGCAGCATACATCTTGTTTTTCTTTTGAAACTTCCTCACATGTTGTCTTATTGAGTTAGGTGTAAAGAACATATTGTTAAATACATAAACTAAGCCTTTGGGCCTAAAGATTTCTTGATCTAGTAATAACACTAGCACACTATTCCATCTGAGGTAGGTACTTAGAGGAAGATGCTGTCAAACACATTGTTCTTATCTGTGTGATGACTCCACAGTTTATCTGATAGTTGTCACGTGAAGACTAGTGAAAGTAGCAATAGAATGTCTTTAAACAAACAAATTATTGTTTTTATACTCACTCTGTCTAGTATTGATTCTGTTGGAAATTTATCAAAAATTATAAGTAATTTATCAGAAATGTTAAAAAATGAATTTTGAATTAAAAGGACTACATGAAGAAGCTATTTATTAATACAGAAGAACTGCCACGGTTTACATTTAAATATCGTGAAACTCCTTTCCATGAATGCTGGGATCAGTGCCATCTCATATCTTGGATCATCCCAGCTGAAAATAATGTGTGCTTCTTGCCATCAGTCAAAACTACACATTCATTAACTAATTTAAAAAAAAGAGAAAAGTCTATTTTGACAACATTGTGGTATTTTCCAGTAAATGAAAGCCAGCACTGTATCCCTTTTAGCATTACTTTATGGCTGTTCTAACAATAGTGGTAGTTTTGCTTAGTGGAACTCATTTATCTTTGTGTACTGTGGTACGTTATGGGGGATAGATGTGTAATATTCTGGAACTATACAGCTGTCAACATCTTGGGCTTTTCTTTGTAAACAACTTGATTAAATGAAATGTCATCAGGAACACTTTTGCTGGGCTTTTGCTTTCTTGTAAGAGTTGATGTTTGTTGGCAATTTCTGTTCTGGACCTGCCCCCCAAATGATAGCTTTGGAGAAATATGTACTATGGCATTTTGTATAAAAGGAAATAAATAATAAAATTGAGAAGAGCTATTTAATTAGGGTGAGCCACACCTGTTACCTATCTGCATCTCCTCAGCTTTGCATTAAAATGTTAATTGAGCACAGCTGCAGGATGGGCCCAATCCTCTTGGTTTGGAACATCCTTGACACTAATGTGAATTAGTACAGTTCGCCTAGGAGGCAAAACTGACATTCCTGCCTATGCATCCTTCTTCTTTTCCTACCGCTGATGGGGTAGCAGGACTTTTATCATAATGCCAATTGTAAAATTTTTAGAAATTTAGTTTTATTTATTTTAATCTATGTGTACAGTTTTAATTTTTGCCATTAAATGAGCATGATAAAACCATAAACTGCAGATTTCAGGGTTTAAAAAATGAGCATAAATATACTGAGGTTGAGCAGGAATTGAGCTAACATGAAAGAAAGTGTACACCTGAGCAGCTTCCTCCCACATACTCCATACCTATTGGTTCCCTACTTTCCTTCCCTTTCCTCATACTGCTCTTGGCAGGAGACTCCTGGGAAAGAGTGGAGTCACTTAACCAACCACTGAGAAAGAGCCACACAGCAGTTGTTGCTCAGATGGGTAGACCCTTTCATGCTGCCTGGAGCCTCCTCTTCATTTCAGCTGAAGTCTGCTCCTTCTCTGACAAGAAGTCCCTTGTGTCCCTCATTGCTTGCTCCCCTCCACCCACTTGCCCCAAGTGCTGAGCAATCTGCTGTCCCAGCAGCTACCCCTAGGGAGGGAGTCACACAGCAACAGCCTATTCAACGTTTATGTTGAAGGAACTGTACTTTTATAAAGCGTCATGGAAAAAAATCAGTAATAAAGATGCTAAGACATAGCACATAAAGTACATAAATCTAACAATTTAATTTTTGTGCATATGATTTTTGCTGTTTCAAAATCATCCTAAATAACATTTGTGATAGACCAACTTATAAAGAGTAGCTATGTGTGTGCATTTGTTTCTCCCTCCCACCCCCCCTTCTCTAAGTAAAATTGTGGATGGTGTGGACATCGTCTCAATGTAGTCTTCAAAGAATGCTGGGAAAAGACATAGATGGTCTTTATACGATAATAAATTTTCAGTTGGTTCACGTTGAAATGATTTGACAAGGACAGCATGTTTGTCCCTGGTTAGAAAGATTGGAACCTGCGTATAGAAGCCTAAATTGATTTGATTTCCAACTCCCTTATCTTAAAATGTTTAGAAAGAGGAAAGTTTTTATGATTTATTACTTGAAAACCATCAAGTCTCCTGCTGGCAAAATGAAGTAGCAGTGCCTACCTGTTAACCCCATGTTCTGTCAACCTATAAATACAATCGTTATAGAATTTTACATGTGGGAAGTTTATTTTAGCCATGTCCTAAACTAATGCCTGTTTTCTAGTGCCACTGGTATTTAAGTGAGAAGAATATATTTAAACAAAGGACCGATTTATTGTCTCACACTCCTCTGTGCATAGTTTTCTAATGTCAGCAGATTTACAAGTTCATATGGCCTTTCACAGGATGTCCTGGCAAGAGGTTTTCAGGAGATTTTCACTATCTTTTGAGAATACCATGGAGGTTTATCTAACGTATAGCAAACCCTCTACAAGGTGAATGCACTCAATGAAAGCCTTGAAAGCCACAGGGGAGATGCAAGGAAGACCAGCTGAGATGGTGTTCATCAGCTGGTGCAAGGGCTGTTTGAGAATGGGGGCTGGCCTGTAGCTATGTTTACTTGGTGGTGAGTCTGATGAAGTCTGTGTGAAGAGAAGGGTCTGGGAGTAATGACTTGTTTCATTTCTCTCAGCTCTTTACCACTAGGTAAAGAAAGTATGCAATTTGAGACTGATGGCTATTCTTCACTGTCTTCTATGCTGCAAAAGCACTGTATAGTCTTTGTAACATCAGGGAAATAAGGAAGATCTCTGTTACACAGTAGCTGTCTTGGAAAAAATGATCTGTTACAAGAGGCTGATTGCATCCCAGGGCTGCTCTGGCCAGTAGTGACTTACTATGGGCAGAAAGTGATCATCATCAGGGTACAGTATACAGTGATATTTTGTGACTGTTTTACTGTATGACTGTTATTTACAAATGTAGTGGAGGGAAGGTCTCTCTGCAGCAAAATGTGTGGATGAATTTGTGTTTCTGTAACGTGTTCTTAATATATATTTATCAAAGGTGTGGCCAGTTATCTTCTTTGAAGCTGGTGAACTGAGGGAGGACACGTTAGGTCAGTTATTTAAAAACCTGGGATCCTGCATCTATGGCTTTCTGCTGCAACAATTATGTTTTCTTATTGCTAGCTTGCAGAAAATATTTTACACTGGTCTGATTTGTTGTGTTTGGATTTTTTTTCTTTTTTGTGCATTGTAGATTTTTCTTTTCTTGTTTTTATATTTCTTAACTGCAAAAGAAGCATGCCCTTTTTAGCACTGGATAGCCATATTGCAGTTATCCTAAGTATAGTTTTATAGTAGCACAGAGTTGAGAAATGCTCTAGGAGAGTGGAAGTTGTGCTGATTTTCCCATTGAAAAGGCTGGTGAGGCTTGCCCTGTTCCACTACAGTATTTTCAGACAGGTGTGTGTGTGCTGCATGGGAAGAGAGGAGCATGCTTGTTGGTTTACTGAGAATGCAACTGTGTGTATGGTCTGTACATGTGCAGTAAAATCAAAGATCAGAGCTTCTGAGCCTGTACTTGTTGCATGGCTTAGTGGTAGGTCCATCTGGTTGCTGGAAATCTCAGACATACTCCCCAGGCACAGGATGACTGTACAGTGCATGTACAGCTAATCCAGCAACTCTCAGACATGCTGGGTTTACTGCACGTGTGCTGTGCACTTGATCTGCAGATGCATTGTAAAATATGTGGGGTTTCAAGACACAGAGCAGGCCTACCAAGGCTACTGCATAGTAGTACATCCTTGCTGCCAGACTGACCAGGAAATCCCAGACTGATGAAAAATTTTATAAGTTTGCTTAGCAAAATTTCTGTGTAGGTGAGGATGGGGAGAAAAAAAAAGGGTGTGGGGAAGAAATTCAGATGTACTTTTTCGGTGTATGCCTTTAAGTTTCAGTTAATTCTTAATTTATCTGGAAGTATAGTCATACCTCTTATAAAGGGTGTCAAGTACACTTTACCATTGCATATGGGTTTATAAAAAGTGAATTTTGTTTTGTATATGAAAAATAAATTAATGACA
>NC_133931.1:103189050-103221550 GCF_031877795.1 Strix aluco
TTTACATACTTCACTAGCATGATAACTGGAGAAAAGCTTTCTTAAAATCTTTAACTTTTGTAACTTTGTGCCATGTCCATGCTCTTCTTATAATACCTCCTGTTTGATATTATACATGCATAAACAAAGTGGAAAAAGCAGTGTGTTTTAAGACCTATATTTTTTTCAGCTAAGCCATACCATATTATGATCAAAATTGTGACAAAATGAACAGAAGTCTTAAGTTTTGGGGGTTTTTTTTGTTTTGTGAGTTGTGGGGTTTTCTTGTTGTCTTCATTTCTTTTTTTGAATCCCTTGTTTCTATCATCTCTAGTGACCTCTTCTGTGAGCTATAGTGTTTATTGTTTCTTTTTAATGCAAACACTTTGGAAATTTTAATGTCTCTTAATTATGGTTTGCAATAGCTAAAGAACATAAGAATAGAAATCTTAGTTGATTTTACAGCTGTCTCCTTCTCCACATATGCCTGGTACAGAGACAGCTTCTTTGGGGTTGATATAATTCTGAGATCTGTCTCTTGGGTGGAAGTTTGCAAAAATGGCTGGCTGAATGGGCTTGATGATGTAATGTTGTGATGCCTATTGAACAACATTTTTGTCCCAGACAGCTGCCTCTACCTCCAAGCCAGATAACTATAATTTAGTGAAAGCCTCATATGGAAGCTTGTAGACAAGGTATTGGTCATGGAGTGTTATAATGTGACCATTAATATAATTGTTGTAATATATGCAAAAACATTCTAATGTTCTTCATGACAAATATTCATTCTGCTCTAGAGAACTTTTCTGCTCTTATCCCCTGCATTTGTTGCATAGTCCCTTGGGCTGGCTCCTTAGGGTCTGTCTGGCTCAAGTAAAAATACTGGGGAAAGCACAAGGTGGATGGGATGGCTGGATGTGTTCTCGATGGGCTAGCTCTACATTGCACCCATACCAAAGACTTTTATCCAGTTCTTTCTGCACTTCCCTTGCACTCCTGATGAGAAGACAATGAAGAACCACAGTGAAGAGTTTCTCTGAAGTGCCATGGATGACTAGTGTGCAAGGGGAAGGCTTTGCCTCTTACTGAAACAAGGATTACCATATTTGAGAGTCTCTGGGAATGCTTGTTTAATGGTAGTGAGGTGGTCTGGAAACCTTGCCAATCAGTGCCCTGTGAGGTTGATATGCAGGCCTATAGGCAGTGGGGTCATACAAGATTTCAGGAGAAGGGACTCTGGTCTCATATTCTACTGGCAGATCTCTTATGTACATCCCCTCTTTATAGCTACCTTGGACAATCATTACTTCCACAAAGTCCCATTTACTTCAGTGGTATTTTACACTGGAGGAAAGCTCTGCATTGCTGCTAAGGTGTGCAGTTATGACTAAAAGATGAATACTGAGAAGTGATAGAAAAGACTGAGGCTATGAGGAAGCCACACATTGAGAAGTCTAATCAAACATCTAGATATAAAAAAAAGAGAATTTGTACTTCTCTCAGCTACAGTCTTCCTGACTCTTCTTGGAGGCCACTATTGATTGCAGTGGTAATGCAATGGAAGGTTTACTTCTGGAAAAAGAAATACATATTAGTGTGTATTATAACATCTGTTGTAAGCTGTGAGCTATAGAATCAAGTGTTCTTGATAGCTGGCTATTTTGAACTATCTATTTCTTCTGCAGTAATCCTCATGGATTTCCTTGGGGGCTTCAGAATTGATGGCATGGAATAATGTATGCATGGTGATAGAAATGTTGCAAGTATGCATAAAATATAATTTTTTTATTTTAAAAACTTGAACTTGACAAAAGTAGACATTTTTTCCTCCCATCTTATGCAATTCCTGAGGATCTGTCAAAGCCTGACAGAAAAAAAATGTAATAGTCTAATCTACATATGCTTTATGCTATCCATCCAATTACTCTGGGTGGGGTTCTCTATATGTGTATGTTCTGAAGAGTCCTAAAACAAATTACCATGTGATATTGTTTCAGACATGATAATTTTGTATCACTGAAGCAAAGCAAACTGTAAATTGCAAAATAAAGAATAAAACCATAATTGCTGCTTTCATTTATTCATACCATATTAATGCAATATAATTATCTGGCAGGAAGGATTTTATGAATACTCAACAGAAAGCCACCAAAGGGTGGTTCTAATGAACACATTAAAAACTAACACTTCAAAACAGTAAATCACATTTCGTTACTTTTAAAGTGACAAACGCCTTTGAACTTTATAACTGGAAGTAATGTATTTTGGCACCCTGCAAAAGGCTCTTCAGTGTACTAGTGTTTGGAAAAATTTCAAAATGGACGGAAGTGCAAATGGGATACCATAGGAACTGTTATGGATATTTTTGCAATGTGCCTGTGTTGGTTAATATATTTTGTCATGTGCATTCTGGCCTCCTAAAAAATTCTTAAGGAATTAGACCCTAAATAAGGCTTCAGGCTTGGATTATATACAAATCATAAAAGATGGAGCTGTTTGAATGCACAGTGAAACCACAAAAATCAATATTAAAATTTTTTTTTGTCCTGTTCTTACACATTTTATAACCTTTATTGAAAAGGTTCAAAGTTCTTTTCATGTTGTGTGTTTAATCTTGTTTGCATCGTTTTAAAATTTTTTACATAACTTTAACTGTGGGAAGGGGAGAGAAAGTAGCCACAAGGGTTGGATTCACTCTGAACATTTCATCAACAAGAGAAAGTATAAAAGGTTGGTTCCCTATTTAGAAAAAAACCAAACACCACCACCACCACCTTAAAAAAATGAGAGAGGAAAAAAAAAGGCTGTCTTGATCTTTAACAAAATATTTTACTAATTGTTGCCACCTTTACATATCCATAAAGCATCTTTTAGAGTATGCAATATGAAATTAACTGACAGTTAATTTTAAAGAGCATACAGAATGAGGAGGAAAGTAATCACAAATGTGTGAAGTTTAAGGCATACATAAATTCCTTCTTCAGGAGTTCATTTTTTTATCACTACAATACCATGTGTCAACTGTCAGTACCTGGTACACCAGAGCAGTGACCTGATCTAGGGCAGGGGGACCATATTACATTTAAATTATTTCTTCTGCAGAATTGTTGCTTAGAAGACTGTGTATTAGGCTAAAGATTTTGGAATTTTTTTTTAGTTCTTTCCTCTCATTCTTTGGGGAAAGTTCTGCCTTCAAAACAACCTCTATTCTGAATTATTTCTGTGTTGCATAGGGGCTTTCTGGGATAAGGAACAACATGAGAAACATGCAATGCTTGTGTACTGGGTTGCTGGTGACTGGACTGTGATCTCCTGTACCGTGGCTCTGTATGGATGTGGCATCAAAGCCAAAGATGGAGAGAAATCTGTTATGTAGAAGAAATGATGTTCTAAAGCTATTTTCAAACATTTCAATATAAACTACAGGGGGAAAAAAAAATACTGACACTCAAACCTTAATTGACAGTAAAATATTTAGTGTTTTACCTATAATTAAATATGCTAACCAATGTTAAATATTTAACACCTTAGGAAAAACAAACAGAGAGAGTATGGTGGAATCTAATATTCTTTAAATAAAAATTGTATGTTAGAAGTGCACAACAAGATGTAAAACAACATGATTAACTGTCTCTGTAAAAGAACAGAAATTATCTTCTGTAAAACAGCTTTAACATAAGATAAAGCCATTTTCTGTTAGAGAGCTGCCATGCACTAGAAGGGTCAGGAAGCTCATTTTCTTCAAGTCTTAGCCTATAACACAGGTGCAAGTGTAACATACCTAAATAAACATCCACAATAATTTTTGCATAAATGTAGAATGACATGAGAATTGAGATGCAATTATTTAGCATTTGTGGGGGAAGGAGATGGTTTATTTGGTATGTCAAGGACTGACTCCCTTGAGAGAGAGAAACCACTCACTGAAATGTCTAAACTTTTACAATAGCTTGGTACAGCAGCAGCATTAAACAGGTAGTTATTATAGTCATCGCGTGTGCAATTTTTGCTGCATCTTTAAGCTATTTCTAATCAATAATTTTAGGAGTCTTTGAGTTATGATTATGTCAAATGAAGTTTCATAATTTGCAAAAAAAAAAAAAAAAGAGTTTCATTTAATTAAGGGAATTAACCAGGCAGTACTGTGAATTTAGTTAAGGAGTTAACTGAACCTGAAAATGTACTTTTAGAAGGACTAGAGGGCTAGGCTAATCTTTATCAATAGAGTACTAGTGAGCAAGGAGAAGAAATAGTGCACTTTTCTTAATATTAGACTCTTATATATGTTAAATGGTTTGTTCAAATGCTAGAAACTGATGAAAACTGTTTGGCAATATGCAGTGGCTATTTGAACCAGGCCCTTCAAAACAGCAAAGATTTGCAAGACTAAGGTCTTGATTCCCCAGGCCAGTCAATGACATTTGGATAAAGCTATTATGCTTCAGGCTGTGGAGGTCAAAATAGATTTTTGCTCTATTACCAATAGATTTGTTTGAAACTACGTTTACATCTGTAATCCAAATCTGACTATTTATCATGAATTGGAACTCCCCGGTGTCAGTTTAGTTGGAAGATGGCAGAAACCCAAGTCTGGTTGTGAGGGTGTGGAAGACAGGAACGAGGATATTGAACCAATAGTTGATATCTTCGACAGAGCTGTAACAGAGAGAGCACGAGGGACCTGTGTGTGCTCCAGCGGTGCTGTGATGCATGTGTTGCACCCTGCCCTATTTCAAGAGCAATGAGTGGGCAGGATCTTGCTCTTATTCCCAGGCACTCCATTAACCTAAAAAGTGCATCTGGTTCATCGCTGTGGTATTTAAATTTAAGCTCGTGTTCATTCAGTCCAGACCTGAGTTGAGGCTTTTCCTAAGGAAGCATCATGTGCTGTTGTTGTGTTTAAAAACTGGGAATGTGGGGTGCTGTGGCCAGCAGAGGGTGGATAGGATGGGGCACAGTGCAGTTGTGGTTTGCCTTCTCTTCTTTCCCTGCTCCCTCTTGGCTGGAGACTTTGTGTGGCTCCTTATATTATTCACATCAGCATAAGAGGGAGCTCCCTCTTTCCAGAAGTGTTTGTTAGACTTTGCTATCTTGATCCTGGAGGATGTTCAGGTGAGGTTAAAAAGGGCATTAGAATACAAAAGAGCCCAAGCTCTTGTGTCCGTTTCTGGCTGGCACAGAGACTTAACAGTGTTAAAACTCTCTAGCCCCTCTTAGGGCTGGTCCTTGGACCACTGGAGTAAGGCTGTGTGACTAGCTATGTTAGTGGGCACTTCAGAAGGATGAGACCCCAATCCTGGACTCCTTACCTATTGACTAGGGGTGTGTATCATAAACTAGAACAGAAATTGTTAAAAAGTAATATATAACTGGTTTCTGTGAATCAGTAATGATGCTCTCAGTTATTTTTTGTCGATACAAATACATCTTGCTGGAGAATACTAAGTGTAGTAACAATGTGAGTATGTTTGCTTGCTTTGGTATTTTATTGCAGCTTCCTTTCTTGCATCATGAATTTGACCCCTTTTCTAGAAGTTCATCTTTATCTACTTTCAGTAATAAGTAACCAACGAAACACTACCTGATTTATGTGTATTTGAAATTTGTATTTACCTGTGTGGAGTCCCTACCCCATGTGAAATTTTTTGGGGAATTTTTTTGTTATTGTTTTTTATTTTAGTGCTGGTGAGCCACTAATCACTTTACGATGGGTGTGTGGCTGGAAAGCTCTATGAACAACATAAATGTTTTCTGGAAGGCATGAAGCATAAGATCACTTAACAAAGCTTGTTAAAGTTCTCCCTGGTTCTTGCTTTCATTCTGGATAATGTCTTTCCAGTTCAAAATAGTTTCTCTTTGGGACAGCTACTTTCATCTGGAGGCATTTTCATTCATCTGGACACAGTTTTTGATGCTATAACTACTTCGCACTCTGCTACAGCATCTCTTTTTGAAATTCACTTTCTGTTCTTGCAGTTTATGTCAAAAACTAATCTGCTTTACAATCTGGCAAATTTATTAAGTAACCCAACAAAAGATATTTGTTTCTATATCATCAAAACTTTGTCCTCCAGCTGTATCTTTATGGATGTATTTTGGTTTGTATTTCTGCACAATTTGTACTGAGAACGACAGTCTTGAAAAATGGTTGGTGTTATGGCAAGCATGACAATACACTTGTTTTCCTGGGAACTCTTTCATCTCTTGTCCTCTGTAATAAATTTGAAGGAGATCAATTTACTCTCTGCTATTTTTACTCTTGTTTTTTGACTTACAGTTGGGAATATGTTTTATTTTGACATGTTTTAGTAGTTTATCGATTGTCTCTATAGTTTTTACCAGCTCTGGACATATCTACTGTTCTATCCAAAGACCTGTAAATGTCTTATTGTGCTGTTCTGAACCAATTTACAGTTACAGTGAAAAATACTTTGGTCTTTCACTAAAATAATTCAGAAAATTTCATATAAATTTTTCTCATCGTCTATTTTTCATAATCATGTTTGCAATACAACTTCTAATCATCTCACCTGGTAGTTGGTAAAGGAAAAGCGATTTTCTTAAATAATGTTTTTCTGCGGATTGCACTGTTCTTGACTATTCAGAATTACTTTGTTTAGCAGTTTAAAGTCGTCATTTATCTTTTCTTTAAGATAGCTCAAGATGTCCCAGATTTTGTTAAGACTGTTTATCTGTGGGGTCCCTGCTAGATGATGGGTTTCGTGAGATTCAGGCTTGTTGGTGGGGAGTTTTTTGTTTGCTTGTATTTTAATTTGTCACCCTTACACACAACACTGGTAAATAAACTGACCTGGGTTAGCTGTCTAGTGACAACCACATGAATGCTCCTGTCTTTTCCTGAAGTGTTCCCTGTGCTCTTTAATAACTTCTGAAAGAAACACTTATCTTCTTATACTGTCAGCCTCTTCAATATCTGATTATTCTTTCTGCATTTTCATGAATAGCCTTGTTCTTGGTACTCGTGGCACTTCAACTGTGAGCAGACAAAAATTGAATAAATAATGCAGAAAAAGAATAGTTGTGGTAAAGGCAAGTTGAATTTACTTTATCCTGAACAACTTGTAACCAGTGTGAGACAAAGGGATTCAGCCTGTTCAGAAGATAGAACCTCTTTATGTGTTGTGGTCATATGTCATCCCTGAGCCAGCACAGCTTTGCTTGGGAGCACCGAGTATAGTTGCTCAAAGGGAATCTTGATCCTTTACATAGGGTCTACTGGCTATAGATGCCTTTAACTTTCTGTCCTACAAAGTAAATTCACTTCCCAGGTTATGTGGTTGTTCCCTGCCTGTCCCAAAACCAGCTATCTTCTGGTGACTCTAAAGAGGGTGGAACCTGTAGGCCAGGGGCTGTGGGAAAGAAAGAAGGATACACAAGCTTGCGGGTTTCTGTTCTTCTGGTCTATCCATGGCGGCTTCTGCCAGAAGGGGAAATGATGCTCAAGGTGATGCACTGAGATGGCAAATCCCTTTGCAGCACCAGCAGATGCTGGCATTTTCTGATGCTATGTTGGCTTTATTCTCAAGTTTTATTTCTTGTTCCTGGTTTATATTTGGGAGTCATAAGGTGAAAAAGATGGCTCAGTGGCAAGTAGGTTCTTGGACATTTCTGTCAGAATACAATAACTTTGAAGGCAGTAAGTCTACGTGTGACACCAGAATGGAAGGTGCCTTTCTTACTTCCAGAAGAAATAACATAGATTTGAAATATTACATGGGTTTGGATTTTTTTTTTTTCATCTCCTATCCATGCTATTTTTATTTATTGAGCTTTCTCAAAATTTTGTCTTTCTCTCATCTGAGACTTATAAGGACTACACTGGGCTGAAATGTTGTTGCACTGTCAGAGTGCACTTTCTTCCTAACCTTGCTGCTTTATCCAAGATTTAAAAGTTTAGGTTTTCTTCCTCCTTCATCTGCTGAAACCAGAAGGTTCTCCGCTAAGTGGTATCTCAGAAACAACTCTCAGTGCACTGAGTAATGGTATAATAACTGTATCAGTCTTGTGTAGTTTTTTTTTAAATTAATTAAATACTTCACTGTTTTGTTTTTAATTCCGATTTAGAAAGTTGAAATTCCTCACAGGCTTTGCGTTGTCAGAAGCGCTTGCAAAACAGAACTGATTTTTAATTGGCTTAAGAGCTGAGGCAGGATTTAGGAAAGAATAAAACTTTATTTCTAACACTAAAAAGTTAATGTTCTTAAAAATCTCTTTGCTACAAAACTTAAACTAAAAGTTATTCTACTGATTGAGATGATTATATGGAGTGGAAAAAAAATTGATCAAATCATATTTGACTTTTTTTTTTAATAAAGGTTGTATTGGCAACTCCTTAATTGTCTGATTTAAACACCTCCACCCCCACTTTATTCCTTCTTTAATCCTCTGTGGAATGTCATCTGTAACCACAGATGAAGTGTGAAAACTAAACTTTAGTTAATGCCTTTTTCTTCTTGGAAATATGTTACCATAGTTCACTAACTTGTAAGCTATGATAACATATATATTGTATTTTTGGTTCTATTGGTATGTTACTTGTTCAGAGATTGATACCCTCTTTCTTGTAGGATTGAGTCTGTCATTACTGCATTCAAGTTGGTTAAGTGGGTTACGGAATAAAATCCTGTCAGCTCAACTTTATATCTGTGATTGAGTAAAATGTTAATAAAACTATTAATAAATCTTGTAAAGTGTTGTGGACTTTATTCCTGTAAAAATTGATAGAGTTGACAAAAATTTGGTGTGTTGGAATTGTTATTCAGGTTAATTTAGGGGCCAAATGTATTCAATATTTTCAGTATAGAAAACAATCTTTAAAAGCAAAAGTGGAATTTTCATGTGTATTGCAGAACATAACTGTAGTTCCATGATAAATCTGATAAGTAAATACCTTCTTATATTCATACTATATATTTAGGACTGGCTTTTATAGGTTTATAGTAATTTACCCATTTGGTGGTAGGTGAGAGAAGTGAAGGAAAGCAACTACATTTCCCCCAAATTAAGGAACAGAATAACTGGTAACTCCAGATCTAAATACTCTTACACATGGCACTGTTGCCACACCAACACAAAGCTATTGGATTTTTGGACAGGCTGAGACATTATAATTCTGCATTTTGTGCTAGGCAGACCCACTTCTCTGACTGTATGAACAGCTGAAAATTTGGAGCTGAAGCCCAAGAGCAGGAACAGGACTAGGCACCAGCACTAGGTGTGTTACACTGTACACAAATCTGATGTTTTGACTTTTTTTTCTGCAAGGTGAGGAATCCCATCACTCAGGATATCATGGAAACTGGTTTCTAACCACCTGAATGAATTTCTGACTTGCTTGTAACCTCATCCTCAATGCTCACCCTCCTTTTTCATGAGTTTTATAACTTGCATCTCAGAGTTTTCTTCAGACAAGCAGTCTTGCAAGTGTATCACTGTGGACACCACCTGAACCTCCTATTCCAGAGGAATAAATATTTAGCTTTAAAAAGAAAAATAAACACTAAGTCCTAGTTTGCACCTGTTCCAAGGCCACACGCAAGTTCTTATAATTTATTGACCTGTGAAAACTGCTTCAGCCATTTAGCTTAACTACCTACAATAGAACATTATGTGTTTGCCTTCTCCAGTTATTCAAGTTGATATGTTATAGAAACATCTTGTTCTGTGTATGTTTTTTTCTGTATATTATCTTCTTTCTTCAGGGAACGTAGTAATAGCAGCAGTGACTACCTTGATTATACAAAAGAGTTTTTCTGCCTAGTCTGTTATTCCCCTCCTCTTGTGTCATGTTGCTTATGGCAATGTATAGGAAAACTGGCCATACAGAACGTACCAGCTTCCTGATTCCTTCTTCTGTAGAGGCAGGAAGGATCAGGATGATGTACCATCATCTCTTAAAATATTTTCCCATGTACTAATTGCTTATCCAAACACTTGTACAAGTGGTTTTTTTTTCTTGACTTTATTAATGAGATCTTAGATATTATTTTTTATAGCTTCTCTGATTCTGTAGCCTGGAGAGGTGAATGTGTTGACGATGGAAGTAAACAGCTTTTGCTTCTGCACAGTACCATATATTCCAGTGTGCACATGGAACTGAAAGACAATAATGTGCATATTAAAGGAAGGCACCATTAATTATGCAGCTATTGCACTGGCAGGAGTGGATAATTCTAGGTTTCAATGGCCTTGTATCGTTATAAGGGTTATGTTTTCCAATGTATTAACTTTTTCTCACTGATCTTGAGACTGTGTTAGACACAAGCAAGCACCTGAAGCTGACAGAATTAATCACATGGATCTTGGTTTTTTGCCTATTTTTCCTTTTGTTCTTAAGCATATGCTTATCATTCTCTTTGCTTGGAGCTTGCTGCTGTTGCTTATGCTTTCATCTCTTCCTTGCTTTCATCATGGACTAGTAAATGATAGCATTGGGGATTCTGTTCTGTTACAGGTTTCAGTGGTGAAAAAGCTCCAATGTTAGAAGTGGAAACACCAGAAAAAATAAAATAGACTGAGGCAGTTCTGCAACTCATATATGGAGTTGCATAGGAGAATGTCTCGTACTCTTTTTTTTTTCTTTTTTTTTTTTTTTTTGAGAAAACAATGTCTGCATTCAGTGAATATTATTTATTTATTATTTTTTCTTGATCAGGAAGGGAGGTCCTATGTGCTTATTTGAAATCTACTTCTGGGATAGGCTGTGAGCAGTACTTCCAGCTTTCTGAAGTGGATCTGGGATACCTATAGCGTAGGCATTGGGCTCACCTTGGCCAAGAAAGCAGGCGGGATGGGGGAGGTGGGAAACAGATGGAGTCTAAAGGGTTCCCAAATCTATCCGGGTGTCGATTCATTTCTGATTGACAACGCTCCCGCGGTCACTAGATGGCAGCCTATCCTCCGAGATACAAAGGCCCATCAAACGTGCATCCGAAGTTGAAGATTAATATGATTTGGATCAGTTCAGCCAGTATTAAATCACTTATATTGTTGATGAAACAAAAATTTACATCAGAGATGAAATGCGTTGTTTGAGTTCTGCCACTGTGGAGTATTCGGCGTTTGACTGGTGCTGCTGGTTTTCTCTTCTCCCCTGCCCCCATCCTAAGTTTTCAGTTTATTTGAGGTTTGGTTTTTGTTTCTTTGTTTGTTTTGTAGGGAGGAGTAACAGAGTGGGAAAGTAAGTTGAAGAAAAAGTTGTGAAAAAATTTGAAATGTTATTTGTGTCTTCATAGGTTACTAAATCAAAGAGAACATGGTATGTAGTTTACTGCCAAAAATGTTGCTCTTCTATTGTAATGATAATTCCAGAAAAACTTCTAAGCATTCCACTTCAATACTGACAGATCACGTCATTTATTTTTTTTAATGGAAGAAAAATAATTTAAAAATGTAAATCTGTTTGCAAAAAGTTTGCATTTACATTTCTGCATTTACTATTTTCTTAATAGCTTTCAGATTGCAGTGCCTGTGCTATTCTTTAATAAAAACTTAATAAACCCTCTTCATTTTGAGTTTATTTTCTTCTGAAAAAAAATGGTTGCAAAAACTATTAAAATACTGTACTCATTTAATACTATTCTTTTAGCAACATGCTACCCAAAAGATCTTGAAATAGTTTTTTTTTGATTATATGCATAATGTTTTCAGAACAAACACAAAAATGTACATATACTGCCTGAAGAGTACTACTGAGTAGAATATTTAGAATAGCATGTGCTGCATACTTTTTTTTTATTTCCTTGAAAATGGTCTAGAGTAAATTTTAGAAATTTAACAGTCAAACAGATATCTGATGTATCCTAGCTCATTTAAGCATTCATTGGATGCTGGATTTTTTCTCAACAGCATGTCAATATTGCATCGATATCATCATTAGGAATTTTACAATCAAACGGATTTGCAGTGTATGCTTATCATGATTAGTAAGCACGTGCTGCATATTTCTATTAACAGCACATCAATATCATCATCAGAAAATCAGCAAATAGATCTGTAGAGCAAGCATATGCTGAGCATAATAATAATATTTAGAATCAAAAAAGGTTTTGTTTAGCATAAGTCTATTTCTGCTTCAGTTTATTTCTGCTTCTTATCAGAAGGGCTATCTTGATACCGTATTTTACTGTAAAACCTTTAAAATACCGTTTCTGTAAACATAGTATGATATAAACCTTTACCAGAAATGCCAGTAATAGTGCATTAGGATTCACAAAGGTATCATAAAAGTGCTTATGAAAGACTTATAGTATACTACGCCTTGAACTTTTCAACAAAAGCTTTGATTTTTGAGGGTAACCTTAGTACTGCATATATGCAGCCATTTATCACTTGTTCTTGCTTCTCTTTAACTGTGTAAAAGACTTTAAAATGCTTTCACTGTACGTGTTATTAACTTGTGGTTTAAAGTCTACTATTTAGAAAAAAACCCAAAACAACAGAGTTTACCAAGGCCTGAATCTTATTTCTCATGTATTTTATTAGATTTATATAAAGAGTGAAACCTAGTATTAACATTCTAACATGGTGAAAATCTAGTAGCAATAGGCTCTAATTTTGTGCCATATGCTGGAGAATTAATGGCATGCCCCTATTACTGTAAGATAGGAAGCAATTAACTGTTCTCCCACATGCATGTACATATTCCCTATTTTGATGCTGATCAAGTGCAGTGTTTCACTGATAGAGGAAAAATACTGTAATTAGTAAATTCAGTTTTGGATGTCCAAGGTGTGTAGAAACTTTGTCCAAGAAGCCAGTTGAACCAATTATGTTCAGAAAGAATACTTTTTTCTATTGTTTTCCAAAAATGTTAATTGTAGACTTAATGGAGAGATATCATAGTGCAAGTTGCTTTATAAATAACAATCATTGCAGAGCAGAATTTCGGCCTTCTATCTTTATTACCTGTGAAAGACCCATTTATTCTTAGACTTGTTTTAAATACAGTAATATAATAAGGAATGGCAGAGTCCTACTTTAAAGAACCATTTGTTTGGGCAGAAAAAATATAACCTCTCAACATTCTTAACAAATTATCCGTCTTTGTTTACACTGTTTATGGCTTGTGGGGTAATGGCTCCAGCAGAGCTAATAGTCAGCACCAGTCTGGACATCATTGCAGGAGAAAGATTCACTTCTCATGGAGATGACTACTGCAGTCTCCCAGCCTGCGTGAGGTTTCTGCTAGGGTCATGCTCCTGACATCTTGCAATAGGTGAGGACAAGGACATAGCATATACCATTTAAAGACAGATAGTTTAACCTTGCCTAACATTTCACCTTGGCTACTGTTGTTTTTCATAGCTCCCTTTCCAGAGCTGATATAGTAGCTTTATGGGTGTGGAAGCATGATTTTTATCTTGGCATTGGTTTGAGGATAATCGGGTCATCTGCAGAAAGCAGCCTGAACTCTGACGCTCCTCATTTAAAACCAATGATCTCCCCAGCCTATCTTCCTTGACTGTGTACTCCAGCAATTTGATGGTTGATTTATATGAAAATGAGTATCATACTTTTTATTTATTTATTTCACATCCACTGTTTGCTGCATTTAATAAGTTACTCTGCTGTAGTCATGGTAATCGTACATTGTGGACTTGCTTCAGATGCATCTATGCCTCATGGGAGCCAGTCACGTGGCAGCTATAAAGAGATTTTTTTTTGATGTCATCAAATTGTGTCCTCTGTGCCTATATCTGATGCAGGGGTCATGAACTTTAGGTTCAGTAATAGCAGAAAACAGGGCTAGATGAAGAAAAAACCTTCTGGAGGCTTTCATGGATAGTACAAGCACAAACAGAAACTGCTGACAACTAAGCTTTCCTAACTGTCAGGTACTTATGCTCAGCTGATGCAATAATAATTTGCACAGAACAATAAGCTGTATTGCTGTATATAATATTCTTTTTTCTAATGACTCATTATCCTAGAATGATGAGGAGATGAGTAGAATATAAGTGTATTAAAACATAATTGCTTTTCTATTCAAACAAAAGCATGCAGCGTATACATTGTGACAAACGCCTAATGAATAAGAGTGAAGTTTTTTTGTTCAGTTTCAGTTTATGGCAATGTCTGCCATAACTGCCTGTTTAAGATCTTAATTGCTTTTAATTTTAACAGTTACCTGATAGTTGCTTTTGATTGGAGAATCATACACAAGAATATGCCTCTTCACTGCAAATGTGGGCTGTTTACAAAGCTAGAATGTCAACTTCTATGATTCAAGTTGAACAATTACAAGAAGATTAATTTTGTACAGCTAATAAATAATTGTATAAATATTGTACCAATGTGGTTTTTTTCAATCCGTTGTAGACAAAATGCACTAAAAGCCTTTGAAAATATTATTGAAAAAACTGTTGCTTTTGAAGATGTCTGCATATAAACAATTTACCTTCTATAGATGTATTATCACTGAACTTGAATTAAAATCTGTGAGTGTTAAGACCAGCCTTATGCAAGTGTCTACATTTAGTTCTCATACTCACTGGTAAAACACTAAACTTGTGGTGCTCAGTCTAATTAGCCTTTCCAGATGGCACCGGTCCTGGGTAGTCACTTCCATAGATACATTCGAATGTGAAAGATGCCAAAGCAAAATTTTCTTCTACCTACAGATTTACAGTGTACCTTTCCTTTTCTGTGATGATCAATATTACTGGGCTGTAATTTTGGATTCTTCATTGTCATCATCTCAGCCAGAACCACCATAGTATGTGGTATCTTTACATAATTAAGCTTTGTCTTTATCCTTGGGTTATTACCCAAACCACTGGAGTCCTTTCCAAACCCCTTGGGGCAATGGTTATGGAAAGAGTGCCTATGCATTATAGCAACTGGTGAACTATCTATTAAGTATGAACCATTCCCTGTTTGTTTGTTTTTGGTTTTTTTTTTTTTTTTTACTGGGGAAATTCTGTCTTTGTTAGCTATGTCTGGTTACTAATTTTGCTATGGCCATCATCATGATATCCTTGGCAGAGATTGCGGTTAAACTGTCTTGAGAGCTAAGTAAAAAGAATTCATCTTTTAACTTCTCGCAGGAGACCTGAAGACCATGCTAAAGGCAGAAGAACAAATAGGTATGTAACTGACTGCACCAAGATGGGATGCTGTGCAGGCATCAGGCAGCAGGTGGTTGTGCCTCAGCATCCCCTGTAGTCTGGGGGAGCTTCTATGCTTGCAAGGCTCAGACCAATCAAGGCTTAGACCATCTCAAACAGAGTGTTGGCGTAAAATGTTTGAGTCTACTTTCTGCTTAAAACCAGTGGAAAATAAGATTTGTTTTACTAAAACTAAATGCAATGACATATGACTTGTGTAGAGCAGTCAAAAACTGGCACTTCATTTTTTAAAGTTGCTTTAAACGTTTGCAAAAGTATTGTTTTGTACTGCTTAATTAAAGCTTTACTTTATGAAAACCATGATATACTTTCTGTGGACAGTGATATGCTCTTTCCAAACAGCACCTATTTACCAGTCTCCCTGCAAACAGATGGATGAACAGATACTTAATGTATGTGGTGGACAAGTACACAAGTACGCTGCTTGGCATATTGTGGTTCTACAGGATGGAGATATAAGGTACTCATGCATATTGTCCTTCAGTCTGGTTCCTGTGAAACAGTGCTCAGAATTCTACTTTCTTCTCTTTGCTTGTCTTCTTTATATCCAGCATCTGTTTAAAAAAAAAAAAGTTCAGAGATCCATTTTGCTCATATCCATGATGTATCTGTAAACCAGTTTCAATCCTTTAAGCCAAAGTTTTTGGTGCCTGTCCCAAAAGTAGCTGAATTTTCCTTGATTCTGTCTAGATTCCTGGTATACTATTTACTAGGGTCACAAGGGGTGGTTGAAGTCCCCCAGAATTCTGGTTTTCATCGCACCTCCATCAGTACGGATGTATCATGACAAGAAAAATGTCTTCGCAGGACAGGCTTTCTCAGAGATATCGTTCCTTTTCTCCCACTACTCTTCTACCTGAGAATAAGCCTGCAAGAGGTTTAAAACACAAGTGCTGTCTCATCCCAGGTTTCTTACAGTTCCTTAGAATCCATGTTCCACCTTTCCCATATCCTGTTTTTTCAGTATCAGACTGAATTCCTCCTGTGTAGCATAACCTAGGGTTGTGATACTACAGTTTGCACATCATTCCAGTGCCTCTTTACCTGCTGGATGATACGGTCCTGGCATGCAGTTCCAGCTTGCTGGCTTTCTGCTTTCACAGGTTCTCCAGCTAAGAGCTACAGCGCAGTCTCAGAAGCATCTGTTTTGTGGTTATGGAAGGGCTACTATTCTGCATACACTTGGCCTGAGATTTTTCATGTTGTGATTTCACTGATTCCCCTTGTGCATCCCTGCTGTGGTGGTAACCTAGAGGTTACACAAATGCAGGGGAACCTCACCCACCAAACAGCTGAGATCTCTGGTGTCCAGTTCAGCATCCATTCCTAAGCTAGCAGAGAGGTTGAAAAGCAATACCAGAAAGGTACTGTTGGGTCTAAAACAGAGCCACAATGAGAAACTAAGATTATCAGATGGAACAAAAGGGCATGTTCGAGCTTGACCAAAGGTCATGCAATTACCAGAGCCTTTTACAGAGATCTCCCAGTGCATTAAAGTGGTAACACAGAGCATGCTACTTGAAAAACTTGTTTCCTGCTATTAAACAACAGGACTCCCTCTAAATTCCTGGTGATCTGAAATCTGTTCTTGGGACTTCTGCATCTTCACAACTAAGGTGAAGTATTCTTAAAGTATTACTATTTAAACCCGGACTTTTATTTGTTTTTGAGGGGGGGAGGTTGTTTTTGTTGGGGTTTTGGTTGGTGGGGTTTGTGGTGTTTTGTTTTTTTTTCTTTCTCTGACAATGTTATGATTTTTTTCCTTCAGGGAACTTTTTCTTAAAAAAAAATTACATTCATTAAAACATTTGAGCTAACACTATGTCTACAGTATAGACACAGCCCTGACCGACATTAGCTTACTGAGCTAGGAGTAAATTAGATAGTTTCTGGTTAAACTATGACTAATAATTACATATAGGGCTCTATGCAAGCCAAGGTATCCTATCATTATGGCAAGTTCTGCAAGTTGCACTGTATTTTCTGGTGGCAAGCTAACTATAAAAAAGCTTGCTACACTGTATGACTGACTGCAATATGGACAAATGCACACTTGTGGCTGGAATATGAACTGTCTTTTAATGAGTGACTTGGAACAGTGTTATGTTATTTAATGTGGTCCTTAAACACAAGGAAATATTTTACATAGTGTGACATCTTCACGGTCTTTTCCAACCTAGACAATTCTGTGATTCTGTGACTGGGCAGAAATAATGTGTGGTTGTTTTTAACCAGTGAGGTAAATGGTAACAAACAGTATATGTATCACGATGCTTTTGTAACTGCCAAAATTTGAAGATGTTACCTAATTTTTTTAGTATGTTCATTATATGTAATAAAATATTTTTGATCCTGTATACATTGCCAAGGGTTTTGGTAAAATCTGACCCAGATACTTAGATTTTATATTTACTATTAACACTGTTTTGTGATGTGTTTGGTTTGCGTGACTTCTATGTAGACCTTGGTTTTGCAGTAAGTTCTCATATGTCACAACAACACAGTATTAGGGTCTTTTTTCTTTAACTTGAATAGAATCTACCTAAAAAAAGTATTGAAATACATTATATTCCATAGCTACATTTCTATGTAATATCCAGGGATGAAATTCCCCCAAAATTATGCATTTCGCCCCTTACCCCTCTTAAAAAATTTGTGGCACATTTCCTCTTAATTAATAAATTTTGGAAGATACCTACTTTACTACCAAAGTGCTCTCTAAGACTAGCAAATATATTGCAGTCTGACATTACAGACTACTCTAACTGAAGGAAATATTTTTCTAGGAAATCTGAATGTAGCTGCATTAACTTTTTCCCTTGCTATAAACCACATCCATACTGACAGCCATTTAAGAAGTATTATTCATGTGTGGAGAGCATGAGAAGAAGGAAAACAAACACCCTTAATAATTTGAACTAATATATAGTTTGTAGTCTTCTATTCCCCTTTCTGCTTTATAAAGATTTTGCTTAGATCATTTGTTGCACATGCAGAAGAGAAATGGGATGTGAACAGATATTATAAAAAGATCAGCTGAACTGGCAGCGGAGAATTGTTTGCAATTAGGTAATGATGTGTTCCTATTTTTTATGCATGGTTCTGTTTGTAACCTTTGCTTTCACATCTGGCTGTACACTTGGAGAAGGTTCTGTTCTTTTACCACTTCTATTTATTCTGTGGGAATTTTTTTCTGTTTTTTCTTTTCCATCATTGCAGGCTTTTCCTTTTTAGCTATTGCTGTAAATCAGTCAGTGGAAGGAGTGAACTTTATATTGTTCAATAGGTCATTAGGATAGTATTTGGGACCTTTTTAACTCAGTATTTCAGGCTATGAGGCCTTTTTTTCAGCGGTTATGTGTACATTTAATTTCCAGCTTGCCTCTTAGATTTGGGTTCCATTGAAGCATTCCCTGCTCACAGGCTTTTTTTCTTCTTTTCAGATTAATTTTCACACTTGAGTGTTACATTCCTCAAAGGCAAAGCAAGTTGTCTGCTTATTTTGTTTGCAGTTTTTCTACAGATTCACAAGTGCTGCATATTATAGGATTTCCACCTCACCTCTCCTACTCCATATAAATGGCTAAGCATCACTTATATCTGGAAAGTGGATTCAGTGAAAGCATAGTAAATAATACTCCAACCTATGCCAAGCAGATCTTGGATCTACAGATGCTGACCTATTTGTGTCCTGTCTGTCTTACCCGTGGATGTTTGTTCAGTTGTGATTCACAAGCACTGGTTCTGCTTTCTTGCTGGGTGGTATCACTTCATAAATATTTCTGTGTCTTGCCTATGGTCCCAGCCCACCAGATTTCCAATATTTTGAAAGCGCTTCTGAGAAGTCATTTGGCGTATTATCAAATGGCCACAGCCCAGCAATAAGCTATAGGTGGAATTTTTAATAAGCAGGTCTCATGACTCAGACCTGGCATTTATTTCGTTAGATAGTTTATTTGTTTAAAAGAAAAAAGAAAACCAAGAAAGTATTTGCAGAATTGAATTAGTAATTTCATATCAAAGAACAATAATTGTTGTTTTTGAAACTCTGAAATAGTTCTGTGCAGCATTTTTTCTGTTTTAGTTTTCAGGTTAAACTTAGTAGGGAAATCAGATGCTGTTCACAGTATGGCTGATTTAGAGAAGCTTCATTGCCCTTTTAGCTTCGAAGTTAAAGCATTTATTTTCTATGAAGCACACAACACTGCTTTCCTCTTCTGGTGTCCTGACTGAAAACAAGGCCATGGGCCAAAGAATTCCCTTTCCCAGGAGTGGGCTTCACCTTCCTCAGCCAAGATTTCAGCTGGTCCTACTCATTCCAGTACTGTAAAGATGCTCCGAGATAATAACCTCTCAGCCTTCCCATCTGAAGCTCTTCTTTTCATATAAATGCCCACATAACCTTTGGCAAAGGATTGAAGAGTCACTGAGTAAGGGTGATTGTGAAGCCTGATTGTGAGGGAGGTCCCCTGTTTCCAGTCCTGTTTCTAGATAAAACTTATTTAGACTAGCAAGATGTTAGTGCTGCTCACTCTGTCTAGTTGTATAGTTATGTTATTCTTACCAGGCCCAGGCCCAAAAATGTTTTTACAAGCTGAAGTAATATAAAAACAGTTTTCAAAATGAAGGGCTGCCTAAAATATATACTTTCTGTAGCCAGATAGTGTGCTAGCAGTGTTTGTTTCCTGCTGTCTGGGAGGTCATCCTCATTAACAGCATGAATATAGTTTTCAGACATATGAAACTAATTTATGACAGACATTAAGAGCTTACTAAGGCAAGACAGAAATACAGAAGGAGGCAAAGTAGAAAATGTAGTCATTTTTGTCACTAAATAGCATACAATTAAGAAAGACAGTAGTATGCTGCATGTAAATAAGTGTTTGTCTTCCAGGAAATGTGAAACATAGTGTCTCGCTGTATTCTTAACAGGCTGTGTACTCAAATCATCTGTAACTGGTTTCCAAGCTAATTCACATCAAATGGGTGTTTGTAAAGTGTTTTGTTATTTTCTGAAAGTGAATATGTAACCTCTGATGTACTTCAAAATGTATTGAACTGTCAAATCTACATGAAGAGGTATTTTTAGAGATACTTTTGCTTATAAACAAGTTTATGACTTAGCTGAAATAACAGCACCCCCCCCCCCAAACAACTGTCTAACCTTTTATTGTCGTCTTCAGCACTTAAAAATGTACTCAGATAACTGACTCAAAACAAGTTTGAAATAAAACCTTAATATAATTATTTTTATTTAGAAGTAAAATGAAACAATAAGCTGTTCTTTTCTACCTGCTTCCTATTCACATATGGACACACAAATCATGCAACATTGTTGAGTCCACTGTTCCAGAATAAGGCAACAAATCTAGCTGATGTAATGAGAGTACTTGGGAAATACTGACCTGCCGTTTGGTCCTGCCCAGTATTTGGATTGCATTTGGATTCCTCCTGTGCAAATTCAGCTTCTCTCTGTTTGTAATGGTAGAGAAGGAAGATGAAGAGCACCTAGCTTGCATACTGTCACTGTGGTTTGTTTTTCCTGTATATGTCAAAATGCACAGAAGCATTTCAATGAGACAACCACGTGCTACTAAAATTAATATTTTATCTTAATGATATCTTGTTAACTTGACGACCTGTGAATTTTCTGAACAATTTTGGATCTGAATTGGTTTTACTGTGTGAAGCTTGGAAAGTTTTTCTTGGGAGCAGCAGAGAGAGAAACTGTTCAATACTGTTTAAAGAATTGGAAGAAAAAAAAATTACCTTAGCCATTAGATTGAAGGCAGGATGGAAAGGCCACTGGATGAGGAGAAAAGTAATTCTGGGGGGCCACAGGATAACTGAGGTGGGAAGGGACCTCTGGAGACCATCTAGTGCAACATCCCCTGCTGAAAGTAATGAAACCAATTTTTCAGCTTTATGGCTGTGCCCACTGCCCCTTGTACATTCCCTGGGTATCACTGAGGAGAGTCTGTTTCTGTCCTTTCTCCCACAGGGCACTAGGGTTAGCGGAGCTAAAGGTGTTTCGTATACAACTACTGAACTAACTTGTATGAAGGAAATACTTTGGACTGAGTTTAGCAGGGAATCTAGTAAAACTTGGTTTTAGTCAACTCAAGAGTGGTTATGAGAATCAAGGCTTTATCTGTCTCTCCTTTGCTCTGCTGATGCTGGTCTTCAAGGTGTAATGATATTATATTAGAGTAATTGAGGTTAACGACCTCTGAACATTACTCATTTCTGAGTGTATTGGTGCTGTTGGGAAGATTTGCCAAACAGAGAGAAGACAGGTTTTTGCACAGTGAAGATAGTTGAAAATAAAATTCCCAGCAGGGTTGTCAGTGAGGGATTTCTTAAAGGAGTTTCTATAAGGAATTGTGTAAAATTACAGTTGTGGTTGTTTGGTTAGTTGGTTTTTTTTTTGTTTTTGTTTGTTTGTTTGTGGGTTTTTTTTTGGTTTTTTTTTGTTGGTTTTGTTTTTTTATTTTGTTTTTGTTTTTTTAAATTTATTTTCAATACTGCACTTTTCAGTTTTGTTCAGTATCAGAAATACTCATTGTCACTTTAGGCTTTATGGAGTTGCTTGAATTCCCTTAATTCTATTAAAATTTCTGGTTTTATTTCTAGTAGCAGCAGCTATTTGGTATATAGAGAACAGACTGGATCCTGCTGTCATAATTATATCTGTCTTCCATTTTATTCCACTGCAGTGTCTGGCTACAGGTTTCTCTTGGGACTAGGCTGCTTAGTAATACATTTGATTTTATGATATTCATATGATTTATAATCTCTTAATATCTGATATGAAGGGAAATCTTAGTAGAACAAGGAATGCTCATGTTGGTATCATTTTACTGTTTATTGGTATATCCATTTAGGAAAAAGAAAAGAAGTGTTTTTGTTGTGAAAACTGCTTTATGTGAAGTGGTAAAGGCTCATATCCCTATCTATCAAGAGTGGGCAGAGTGTTCAAATTAACTGACTCTCTGTGGGTTGCCAGTAGGAAAGGGACTGAAACATTGCCTTAGAAGTAAGTGAATGTGTTACAATGAAGTTGTCAAACAGATGTAGTTGTCAGACAGGATCCTCAACTGCTGTACATAGTTTTGAATAACGGTTTAATACAGATGAGAGTGAAAACCAGAATGAGAATTGATATATATATATATTTATAAATGCAATAGTAAGGGAGGAGGATAAAAATTAAACTTGTGCAGCTTATATTTGATTTGCTTACCATCTTGCTTTTTAGATGGAGAATATTGAAACCATCATCCCTATGAGAAGTTAGAACGCATTTCAGGTAACTCAGGTTTAAGTAAGGCTGTCTGTATTTTTTTGGTCATTATCTCTCCTACTTTCCAAGTCTGTCAAAGTTTCTATTTCATTTCTATGTTGTTGACATTTGGAGGCATGCTTGATCTCTTTGATCAGGGCCTCTAAATATTTGTTTATTAAAATCAACTCATTTTGTCATAGCAACAACTGGAATATGGTAATTGTGGAAAATGATAGAAACTAATGGTGAACTTCACTATTCTGTCTTTCCTACATGAAAGCATAACAAACTGAACCAAAGTACACAGTGCTTTGCACTATTTGTATGCTGGCTTTACATAATGCAGACAGACATAGTAGTGTATAGACAGTATTAGACATTATTGCAAAAATCTCCAAAATGCTTAACATCTTCTATATAAGATGCAACACTTTGTGTTTACCTCTGGTTAAGAAGCAAGTGCAGATATAGAGCTGGAAAAGTGGGAAATGACAGAAATGGGGCAATGGGAGGATGAATTAATGTGTGTGGGAGGGAATTTTGCTCTCCAATTAAGAGAAAACTGATATTTCCATAGAAGTATCTACACACTACTTCATATGTGTCTGCAAGCATGAGTTGCTGTTGTCTTGCATGCCTTTCTCTTCCTCCTTCTTCCTGCTATTCTCTTTTCCTACCCTCCAACAAAGAGATGTAGAGAATGCAAATAAATTGCCTGTCTGAAATGGAGGGAGCTGTGGGCTTTGGTTGACATTAGTGTATTGTGGAGGGATCCAGATGCACGATACTCATCAAATTTCTATCAATACTAATTTACTAATATCAATAATAATCTGTTTCCCAGTGGATCAGCTTTGTCGGGCAGGGTCTGTGCACTACTTACAGCTCTCTGAGCCCTTCAACTAAGGTGTCAATAAAGCTGACCGCTGTTCTGGGGCTATTGACAGTTATTAAAAATGACCTTGATGTAATTTCATGCCTATCAAAACAAAGGCCATATGTTAAGGATTATGAAAAGCTACAGTGAAGGAAAGCAATGACAGGCTTCTGCTGGGTGAGGGTAGAGGGAGGTCAACATATGTGAAGATTATTGGCTCCCCTCCTCTGCTTCTTTTTCCTAAGGCACTGAGCGGTGCCCCTTGGTAGGCAACTGTTATGCTAAAGGCATAATTGGAACAATTTAGAGCTCAGGGGTACACTTTTTTAAAGATCTGTCATAGCATATCATCTCAACAGTTAATGTGGCGTAAAATATCATAAACACTGCTGAGGACCCTGGAGTCCCTATGGCAGGGACCGATCGATAAGACCCAGTGGATGATCTGTCTTCACTCGCAAATAGAGGGCAATGCGAGGAACACTCTCGCTTTCTTATTCTGGCACTTTATCGGCATACTGGGCTTTTACCTAGGTGGCTGTCCCATGCAGGTGAGAAACAATAGTTTGGTTGTACCTCAGGCATGGTAATCAATAAGAAGGTTTCGCAAAACTCTATGGAGATTGAGTCCAAAACACAAAATAAATTGGTTCCTGTTAAAAATCAGAATGTGCCTTGTTATAATATGCATAAATCACAGTTAGAAATCTAGAAAGGTTGCAGGCAGTATAGCCTGTTATGCCCTTTTCCCTTTGTTCCTAAAAATGAATTAGCAAGCGTTTCCCTATCGACTTTTTTTTGGTTTTTTTTTTTTTGTTTTTTTTTTAAAAGTTAGTTATTTTTCCCCTCTTTGGAGTATGAAAATGCCTTCCCAACTTGGTAAGTGTGCTTGCAGACCTCAGGCTAGCTACCTGTGTGTAGAGATGGTGCTCTGGCTCTGTATCCCTAACTCTTACTGCCAGCATTGACACCTAGGCCACATAGTGCAATGGCAAAAACAGATAAATGGTTTATGGCTTCATCATGCTCTCACTGGTCCCAGCCCAAGCTGCCTCTGGACTGCTTTTAAAAGTGTTAAATACATGTTATCTCTAGAGTCCCTTCAGTGAAATCCTTCCCTCTTGTGATGCTGGAGGACCAAAGAGGGAGAGGCATTGGATATCACAACCTGATGCCTGGGGACAGGAGCAGGGCTCTGCTCTGATAGCCAGACACTAAATCAATGGCAAGACCTTCATGGGAGCCTCCTCAGCACGAAAGGATAGACTTGACTTTACAATTCTCTAGGCAACGGGAAAATTTTACATTTAACTAGCTTGAAATAAATAATTTTATGTCACATCAAAACAAAATAACATTTTTCCTGTCAATAAATTAAATAAAAATAGTTCTAGAAAATCTACAATTTTATACAAGAAATTAGCACATAGATTTTTCTACAAAAATCAGAAATTTCTCTTGGCTACTTCAGTCAGGATTTTATTTACAGTTCTTTTGTGTATGGCACAGGGTAAGCAGCCTAATGTCTGCATCACTGTGGATACAATGTTGGTCTTTCAGGATTGTCATGACTTAAAATGTTAATATTCATTTTTTTTTGTATTTATGAAGTCTGCAGACCACGTTGAGTTATCCAAAAAATGATATAAACGTAATTTTTAAAAATGTTAGAGAACATACTAGTGATCTGGCTTGAATATTACAACTTCCTTTTTTTGTTGTTTTTCTTTTAAGAGTCCTTATAGCATGAGTCTGTGACAAACCATAATCTAAAGCCACAGCTGGAGGTGTGCTACCTCTGACTGATATTGCCTCCTGCCAGTTGTTCTCATGTCAACAGCACCCTGTCTTCTGTGTTGCTCCAAATGTTCAGCAGGTTTGCCAGTGGACTGACACACTTGAAAACTAATTTAGGGGCAAAAAGGAGTGCAGAGAACAGGAATGTTTCTTAGACACATGAGCCTTTCCATCCAGTTCAACATGAGATCACGCTTTCTTTTTTCCCTTAGTAATGTGAGCAATGTGTAAATGTGGAAAGAAGCCACTGGAGAAGTGAGCAGATCAGGGGTGGTTGTACTTTTCATATACTTAAATGCGTTATGTAGAGCCTGAGACTGATGAATTGAGTTATTGGCATAATGGAGTGATTAACATTAATAGCCATTACTCTCCTTCCAAAGGTTTTCACTGACATCTAAGCAAGGTGTACATGGAAACTTATGTATGGAAGCTTGTCCAGGGACAATTTTCTTGTTCTCTTTGCAAGACTCTATTTTGTTGAAATAGAAAACATGACATATGGTTTAGTTTATTGAGCAAACAACTACTGCTTCTGCTCTAAATGACTGTTTAGAGTATGCATGCTGATGGTAACTAACCTATGTAATCAAACATTACCTAGAAATTGCCACAGATGTACAAATGTGTTTTTCTAGATGAAAGTTTGAACTTGAAAGCCTTGAAAATTTAATTAAAAGAATCTTAAGGTGTTATGCATATGCTTATGGTTCCTATGAAATTCCAAAGCTCTCAGTTTTCCTTTTTTATTTTTCTGATAAATTTCACTAGGAAGATTGAACCAGTATGTACCCTATATATAATAACACTTGTATATTTTACCATCTGTAATTGCTTATTCTTGCAACATCTCTGTGAGGGAAGGAAGTATTATCATAATTAGATTTACAAATGACCTAGGAAATATCCATAATAAAAATGTTTGTGTAAGCAACTGTTGAAATTTTAGGGGGCCATTAAATAAATGTTTGTGCAAAGAAGGGCAATTTATTCATTTTTGTCAGGGAAATAGAGCTGAACAGTCCCCTTTACTGTGAAATCTTTGAAAAGGTTTAAAAAAGAAAAGGTGAAAAACTTGTTATTTGGAGGGAGGAACTATCCCTACCCATGTCATTGCTTTACACTAGGACTTATTTGTACTGTCACTTACCTGGAGAAGCACCTTCTTTTTTTTTGATTGTTGATTTTTTTTGTCTCTTTTGGCAAATAGAATTTTCTTTAGTCCTTTTCCTTTGGGAGTATTCACTCCTAAATTTTAGTGTATTTACACAAGCAAATCTCTCTGAGTGTTGATAAGGTCTAAGCTTTCATGTTATAAATTACTTTTTCACTAATACCACTACCTAGTACTATAATTATGCTTAAAAAGAAAAAGAAAAAAAAGCCTCATACGTAACTAAAATGAGTTTAAAACTGCTATACAAGGCTCAGTAATGTGTTTGGTAATTATAATGCAGTTGACTTCCAAAAGTACTGAAAATCATTACAACAAAGCAAAGTATAGAGGAAATAAACAAAAATACAAATAAAAGCAGAGTATAGTAAAAACCAGTCACAAAGTCAAACCTAATATTTAGAAGATCAAACTGAAGACATGATATGAAGGACAAATATAAGATGACAAAGGTAGTTTGTGGGACTTCTTCCACAGTGTTTTTATTTCACCTAACCATATTAAAACTAAAAGGATTTTATGATTCTGTAATTTATTAGGTGGAATTAGCTTTAGTTAGCATGGTAAGTTTGCATTTTTTTCATAGAAAAAAGCCGCATCATTTAAGTTTATATTATGGCATTTTATAATGTGTCAAATGTGTCATTGTTATATTACCAGATCAAAGACTTCTAAGTGACACTTTCTAATCAAGACTGTCAAGAGGTTTCATTAGTAAACAGAAGCAGGAAACACTTGGGGTAATGGTTCAATATATATTTTACAATTTTGAGGGAAGGATAAATCAAACTTTTTTTTTTTTTTTTTTAAAGTAGCAAGTCACTTTAAAGCTGTAAAAATGAGTATTTAGTAATACACTAAGACAGTGTTTAAAAGTGCAATCATTTAGCTGAATGGTGTGTTTTATCAGACCTCTGCCCCATTGTTAAATGTGTTTGGGCTGAAACTCTTTACAAAAATGACTTAAAGGTAATAATTTGCACCCAGCAGTTCAGATAATAGAAGAATTCTCCCATCCAGAGCTGTCTGCCAGAAAAGTAATTTTAACATAGCGTTTAATTTTCTTTAAAGTTTTAGTGCTCGTGAGAGATCCCTTGCTGACAGCTGAGAGAACTGAATCTATGAAGTAGGAGGACGAGTAAAATGTGGGCCTGTGGCATGCAAATGTCTCCTAACAGCCTGGAGAGCTTTTCCTATCCTACTTTTGAGAAATATCTCATGGGGCCGAAGACTACAGAAGTGCATATGTCTATACGTTATCAGTTGAACTCCTTTCTGGCACTGCCATCTGGCTCTTGAGACACACTGTGAGACAGTTTTCAACCACTTTTTGAGAGGGAGAGGGTGGCACTTAGGAGTACCTGTGTGAACTTGCCGTGGTACGTGACATTTGTTATCTGTTTGGGACAAATTTGAATCCATGGATCTTCTGTGTTTTGGATCCTTTGAGTAGGTGGTTTTGAGGTGGGGCTATCAGAAGTCTGTGCTTGCCTGGCATAGATGGTATGTAAAACAGGCATTATGTCCTTTTTTTCTGCTCAGACTTTGGCCATCTGTCCAGCATTTCTGGACGTCTGACAACCCAGGCAGAGTGCAAACTCCACATGGGCTTGTAGATGTCTGACAGAGCTATTGTTATGTTACTTTATGCAGTTTATGGAAGTTGTAAATGAACAATAGGCATATCTAAACTGAAGACTGAATTTGGTCTCTTATTCTTCCATATTGAGGTAAAAATCTATTAGGCAAATTTTCCTTAAAAAAAGTAAATAATCTAGACACAGATGTCTTTAAAAAGGTTTCCACCAAAATTATCTTTAATATGAACTCCCCATAACGTTTTCATGACCTCACGAAACTGTTACAACTGGGAAGATAAGTATTAGTACAATAACTGTACAATAGGTATTCTAAAAGGGAAGATTATAAGTCACTGACTGAGAACAATTCTTATTTAGGATGGAAAATTAAGTTTTTCCATTAATAAGAAAAATTATCCATCAGTTACTAGAGAGGTTCCTCAGGGATCAGTCATTGGACCAAGATTAGTTCATATTTTTACTAACATTCAGAGTAAAAAGTAAGGATGTACTAAAGCCATATGTTGGCTGCACAAATCTGGAAGGCATTGTAATGTAAAGGTTTGGAAAGATATGCAGGGAAAATGGATTATTTTAAAAACTCTGAAGGGAAATCAAGTCCTCTGTGGGCTTAGCTTTGTCTCCTTATTCAGGCACGTCTATTATAGGATTAAATCAAGCATATCTTATATTGGCTTCTGTGTCTTTAAGCACTTCTGTAAATTACTTGGGATTCTGAACAAGGAATGACCCAGCATGGGTGTTGGTGGGAGGCGCATCTGGAATATGTTTTAAATCTTTTTCTCTCCCATTTCAGAAGTTTTCCATTTTGCGCATATTGAATGTCTGTATAAAATTCTATTAGGAGGATCTATATTTCTTCAAAATTAGTCTTAAATTACACAAAAAAAAGGCCTAACTTTCCTAATATGTTTTTTAAAATGATATGCCAGTTACAGTGTTCTTGCATGGGCCAGCTCCAGTGTTGTTAACCTGTGTTGGTTGCTTTTTCCAAAACTGAGTCTTTAATTTCCCTTTAATTACCTTTAATATGCAATGAAGAAAATAGTCCCCTATCTTTAGACACGTGCACTTCTCTTACTTTTAGATTAGCTGTTATCCAAATCAGTATCTTAAGTGATTAAAATGTTTTATGATCCAGAGCTCTGTCTCTCTCTCTGGCCTCTTTCATCTGTAAAATATATTTGCAGATCTGTTTTCTCAAGCTGCCATGGAAATGCATTTTAACATCCTCAGACCATCTGACCTGTTTCATTGTTCTTAGTTTAGAGCTTGATCCATCTGAAATATTTATATGATTTCACCCTGATGACTGCTTCATTCTGTACTAATTTTCTGTGCAAATGTTCCTGTCACTTTTTTTTTAATTTTATACTTTGCTTTCCGACACTGAAAATCCAGGATAAAAATCATATTTCTTATTTTTACATTACTATTGTCACATGTTTATTCTGCTTGGCTCAAAACCCATGTTGACTCAGCACTTCTAAATTAAGTATCTCACTTTTTGACTTGGCCCCATTTACTTTCTCTTAGAGTTATTGCTTACACTGCAAATCTTTGGAGTTTAGCTGTGCTTTTTTAAATGTTTGGAACACTTTATAGGAAGATCCAGTAGACTGAACGACCTGACGATCATATGGTAATGCCACTCCAGCCTTAGTCCACAGTTTTGAGATGTCTCTGAGGAAGACCTGTTCATCAGTAGCTATGATAGCTGATGGAACACCCCAGTCTTAGATGTCAGTGTACCACATGGTCCTTCGTAATTAATGTAATGCCATCATGCCAGATGTAGATTAATACAGTGTTCTGCATGCTTGAACAATCTCTGCTATGAAGAAGTTCCCTTATAAATGTTATAACACAATATTATTTACAATATTAATTTCCTAGATGTTGGCTGACATCATTAGGAACATGGCGATCAAGTTTTGGCCCTCTGTTATTATCTTACAAAGGGGACTAAAGATTGGTGTGAAGTCAACAAATGTGAGGATGATAATATGAAGAGCTTCTTAGCTGTATACACTGCTACATAATACAATACACTGCCCTGTGTTCCAAGAAAGCAGGTTGTACACTATATATAAAACCAGAAAAAACACCTTTCCCTGATAAACACTAAATCTGTCAGTTTTGTATTAAGGAAAAAATAAGCTTAAGACCATGATCTCTGACAGCAGGGAACAAGAATTACTCCTACATACCACTGGCTACTGTGTTTAACAGCTCACTGCTTTCAGAAGAAATAATGCACCAATTATAATGCACCAATTCAACCACATCATCATAAACCAAACTCTTAACTTCTTAATTTTAGCCCCCAGGTGCTTGCTCTTAATATTATAATGATGGGATTACAATACAATGATTTAAAGAGTACAATGGGTATCAAAGTGTAAAATTTGCCCAATTAAGTGCAGTCAGTTAGATCTTGCTCACAACCTAACCCTTTTATTCCACTGTGCTTTGTTTCTGCACATGCATCTGTGAAAGACACTGAGTAACCCTACTGGTTTTTCAGCTCCATGGAATGAAGGTCTTTGCAAAAAGCAGCTGGCCAGTTGGTCTACCAGTCAGGAGACTAGATATTTAAACCCAGTCTTAATGAAATTTCCTAATCAGGAACTAATTTGTCGTTCATGATGTTATGTCAGACTTGTTCTGTTCTAGTCCCAGAGAGATTTATGTTTCAGTGGTGCAAGAAATAACTGCTTTAGCAATGCAACTGCAGTTATAATTTGGAAATCATAGTATCTACCAGTAGTTTATAGTTCTCTGAAAGATAAAAGGTGTTCGCTTCAGGTAAAAGTAAAAAGGAACAGTTTGTGTTGAAAGAGACAAAAGTCTTTTTTTTGTAGTAGTAGTTTATGACAGAATGGTTATAACTCTTGCTTTAGTCTGTCATGAAATGTGCTATTTGTTATGCTGTTTTGCAAATCTAAGTACTAATCACGGTAACAGCAACAATACATATAATAGTATTCATCAATATTTTAGGTCCCTTGAGATGTTTATTAAGGAGGAAAGTTACCCAAATAGCAGGCAGTTTAATTCTTAACAAAGATCTCATATATTAGTTTATAAACTAGAAGTTACCCAGTGCATTTAGCATATGATGTTATCAGTGGTTAATGCATTGAACAGTGATTTTAGCTTCTGGGGATACTTGGGACAGAACTGTCAGTGGCAACAAGTTCCCTACAAAGCTCAGAACTGAACTGAGTTCAAACTTTACTTCTGGGTCAGAGGAAAGTGTATTTTTAAATAATTTTAAGCGGCTTTGTGTTCCGTATTTGTCTGTCATACATTTCAATTTACAGTTATCTTTTCTCAAGATTAAGATTTCCTAAAATGTTTTAATTTATTCTTTGATCTATCATGATGTGTCCTGGTTTTAGTCTTTACCTGTGTTACCTTTGGCTGTCAAAAAGCTGAGTGACTCTCCAGCACATTTCCTAGTCATGAGGAAGTCCCATGGAAAGAAGTTTTTTGTGTATGCTTTGTGTATGAATAGTCTTACTGACTTAACAGAAGTTAGTAGCAGAATCCGAGTTTATTCTGATGTTGAGGTGGGGGACTGTATTGGTAAATGAGCCCTTCTCACTCTGTTTAGGAATCCCTAAAATATGTTCTACATCCACTTTTTTTTTCCTCCCACCCATCCTCCAGCTGGCAGCTCTGAAGCTGCTGTAAACCTTTTGCAACTCCTTTGGCTTAGCTGCCTGTGTTGGAAAATATGTCCCTTCACATGGTTACAGTATGTGGTTACTGTACATATACGTACTGTAAAAGTGTGCGTTTTTCACAGCTGTATCTTTCCTTCTTCAGAAAACTCTCCAATACAGTTCAAGGCTGTTCCCTTTACTATGAGCCTTCTGTATTGTATAGTGTATCCTTATAGCACAAGAAAGAGGGCTTGGTGGGTTATATTTTTTCTGCCTGTGAGTTTTAGGGAAGATCAGTGGTTCCTGTCTCTGAAGACTGATGAGAGAAGGACCTTGTTTGGTGCTTGTCCTGGGCTTGCATAATAGTATGGAAGCAAAAGATAGGAAGAGATATTAATGTTAGCAGACTCAAACTCATGCAAAAAAAAAAAAAAAAAAGTCAGATAAGACTGTAGAGAATAAATTCCCAGTAATACCACTTTTAAAGGCTTGGCCTACATCCAGCTGAACATTGGCACACAGGAGGTGGGCTGAATGCTCAGTTTTGAACAAGGGGATTCTGTCTATGCCCTTGGGCTAAGGCACACAAATTCACCTACAAATGTTGTGCATGAAGGTGTGCTGCACATGCCAAAACTTGCATGCAGAGTCTTTCTAGAAAACAAAATCAGAATGTAAGAAAAACTGGGATTTTGCTACCATTTTACTGCTCACGTGGCCACTATTGTTTCTGATAATAGTTCACGTGCTCCATGCACACAGCGTGCAGAAAACATGTTATGGACATGTGCACGAGATACCTTCCCTAGCTGTACATTTATCTGGATATGTCTTCAGGATTTTTTTCTGAGAATAGATGCAGTGCATTTAACTCTAATTCCCTGGTAAAATAGCAGATAAATTTTGTCTAATACCAGCATTAGTCATTTCTGTATTAATAGAACCTTCAATCTAATATTTGTGCTCT